>NC_051444.1:28885763-28893771 GCF_001649575.2 Kryptolebias marmoratus
AAGTTACGTAAATGGTCAGAAGTATGCATAGTCATCATGCATTGATTTCTGTATAAATACGCCCTGTCTCAAAGATACTTTGGGATTTTGGGGCAAGCTGATCAAGAGTAAATGTGTCAATAAAATCCCCCGTGTATTGGCTGGAATCCAACGAGTCTCTGACAGTTATTTCGGTGTGCGACATACCTTTGCTTTTCACCCACAGGTACTGCTATTGCTTAAAAGGAATGAGAATGTTTGGGTAACAGGGGAGATGTTGTGTTTTGTTCTGATGCTGTTAGTATTATTTGCCACTGGATAGTGTTGCTTCAACAGCATAAGGCAGAAGAAACTGTTATGGGAACAACAGAGGAAGAACGCAGGAGCTGAGTGCAGTTATATGATGTAATAAAGTTTGTGAGTTTTACCAACTGTCCTTTTTTTTGCCCTAAACATGACATTGTTTGTACAAATGTCTTCATCCACACAGAAACACTTAAAACACCCCAAAATGTTGCAGTTGCCAAGCCAGGTGTGTAAGTGGTGCTTTAAGGCTGCCCTGAAATTACATCAAAAACAGGAAACAAGGCGCGAAGCAACTTCAGTCGTGACACTGATACACCGAAAGGGGTCCTTCTGACAGCTACTTTCATCAGACTTTCTTTGTGTTAAGTTTATTTAAAAAAAAACACATATACAAAAAAAAGAAAACTTGTTTTTGCATGAAATTAACAAATATCTAATTGCAGTTATGCTGTGACCAGAGTCCCTAATTTTTCTTGTATAAACTAGGACTGTAAGCTCGCTAGTTTTTCTTTTTTTACAATTTAATAAAACCCTTTATCAAGTTTTATATTATACAACCTTGATGTAAAATATATTTTCTGATATCCTTATATATATATATATATATATATATATATATATATATATAACTTATTTATGTGTACTACAGATATTCTCCGGATCTGAGTTTGTCTGTAGGACTTTTTTTAGAATTGCCCTCAATAATAGCTGTTTGCTTACATAATTTTCACAGGTTTTTTTGGCTCAAGTGTTTTGCAGTGTTTAGTTTTAGCCTGCTATGTGAAACTGAATGTTGCATGAGGATTTTTGAGTTTTAAACTAAACTGGTCTGACAGGGGCAGACAAAAGTTTGATCACATAAAAAATACAGTTATTGTTTTTGTCATTCTATCAGTTACTTAGAAATACTTTTTCTCTAAAGATGATAGGACGTGAATAAGTGTAAAAAAAAATTAAATGTGTCTGTGGAATTTCCTGCTATTGCTCACATCATTTCATGACTCGTGCTTCTTTAATTAGACGCGTGACAAAGTAAACAACTGTGCAGCGGCACACGACAGATTGTTAAATTTGAACAAATCATTTGTGTCATGTATGTGTGCCCATGCATTTCTAAAGCTGAATATATGAGGAAGTCAGTAGGTGTCGGAGCGAGGACGGGAGGGGGTGGCTGATGCTGGCTCGATCTGGGGCTAAATCTGCACCACAGCCTGTCTGCTCACACAACATATCCTGTATAATTGGACTCAGAGGAACAAGGAGCTCTGCCCACAAGCTTCAGATTATCCTGCTATAAGGAACACATTGCCTTACAAAAATTCATTTTTTTATATTTGGCTCTAGTTCAACCCAGCACCTATGACACTGGCAAAGTAAAATGAATGGAAAGCTTAAAGGATTTAAAAACAAAACATTTGAATGGAAGCAATCTGGAATGTCTTCACATAAACCAGCTTGTTGCTGATTTTGATTTCTAGAAACATGTTCATATCAAACAGCAGGTCGTCCCTCTGGGATGTAACACACACAATCAAACACAGAGATAAACACTCAGAAAAAAGTTGTTCATGACAAACATTTGATTTATATTTCCCCTAATATTCACTCTGATTCAGAGCAGCAACAAAATGCTTGAATCATTTGGGATACATTCATAAACAAGAGCAATGTCAGGGAAGTGCTTGGGTACAAAGCTGTGCCAATAGCTTAAATGAATCAAAATGTTTTCAATTATTAATAAAGCCTGAGAGTGCAGTAATTAAAACAAACTGCAAGGCAAGGGAGATTCTTTTTTTATCAAGCCGCAAAATTTAATTTCTTTGAGACAATTTTGATTATTTTAAAGCTGTGGAAAATAGTGTGAATACATCTCTCTTAATCATTTTAATTTTATCTCAGTTATAGAAAAATGTTATTATCACACAGAATTCCGTTCTCATAACAGACCTGTTTTTTGAAACATACATAAAATATAAAACTTTAGTTTTAGATAGGATACTATCAATACTACATTTGATGTGTACACATTTAAGTTATGATGAAATTAAATGAATTAATGCAAATATCAGTATGTATCAGATTTCTAAAAAAAAAAAGTAATAAATACAGAAACATACTATATGTATAATTTATGCTTATATATATATATATGGATACTTTTCAGTCTGGTTTTCGCAAAATTACACCCCACTGAAACAGCGTTAATAAAAGTTTCTAGTGACTTGTTGAGGGCAGCTGATACTAGAAACTACACTGTGCTGGTTTTATTGGACCTAACTTCAGCTTTTGACATTGTGGATCACATTGCTCTTATTAGCAGATTAAGAGATTTATTTGGTATCTCTGGCTCGGTTTAAAACTGGTTCATTTCTTCCTTATCTGAAAGGTATTTCACTGTTTTTATGATTTAGGCTTAGTCTGTTGTTGCACTGCTGTCCTGTCCTTGTTCTATTGTATCTTTATCCCATAAGAGGCATCTTAAAACATTACAGTAATGTTTCATATCATCTATATGCTGATAATATTCAATTGTACTGTTCCTTTTGAAACTCTGAGCTCTACAAACTCTCGGAATTAGGCAGTCGTATGTCAGAAATCAAAATATGGCTGAACAATAATTACCTGCAGGTAAATGCAAACAAGACTGAGACTCTTGTTATAGCCACTGAGGATAGAATCCCTGTATTCTGGCAGCATCTTGCTTTTTAACTCCTTCAGTAATTAATAACCTCAGAAAATTGGGTGTTGTCTTTAAGAGTGCATTGTCTTTTGAAGCTCATTGTAAAAAATTAGTTTGCAACTGTTTTTTTCATTTAAGAAATATTTCTAAGCTAAGATCTTTTGTGTCACAGAAGGAACTTAAGATGATTGTTCATGCTTTTATTTCTTCTCATTTATATTACTGTAACAGTCTTATTACGTGTTTAAATAAAGCCTCCTTGGCTCGCATTTAGTCTGTGCAAAACACTGCACCAAGACCCATAACAGAGCCCACATAACTCCTGTGCTGGCCTCTCTGCACTGACTCCCTGTGCATTTGAGGATTCATTTAAAAAAAATTTGTTTGAACTTTTAGGGCACTTCATGGTCAGACTCTCAAATATATTTCGGCCCTTCTGAAGCCTTTCTGTTCATCTAGGTCTTTGAGATCTTCAAATTAAAAGTTGCTTGTGGTACCTCGTACCGTGAACAGCTTTGAAAACAAAAATATCTACCTTGTAATTTTTAAAATGGTCCTGACTAAAGGATGGTCACAGTTGACCTTTGCACTTTTACTGCTCCTTTAGTAGGGGTTTAGGCCCTTTTCCAAGCACAGTACTCTTCCTACTTGAATGCTTTTTTTTTTGCATTGCTGTGAATAAGTAAGATTTTTTTTTTTNGTTCTCATTGACTTTGCTTTAGGTTTACCCTTATCACAGGTTCTTTTTATATGTGTTTTTTCGACAGTTTTTAGGAGCAACCAAAGGGTTGAAGATTTTCAGTTCAAGAGGCTTCAGATTTTATCACTGCTAAGCACTTTGAGTCGCCTTGTGCTGAAAAGTGCTATATAAATAAATGTACCTACCTACCTACCTTTTTGCAGATGGTGGGGTCCTGTTGGCTTTAACTTACCCGCGGGCCGTCCAACTGAGTAACCTGAGTAACCTGGGACCTCCAGCAGGCACTGGAGCTGTTTGCACCTGAGTGGGAATGAGGATCATCACACTGAAGTCAGATGGTCCTCTTCCAGAAAAGGATGGAGTACCAACCCTTGGTAGGGAATGAGCTACTGACCTAAGTGGAGAAGTTTAAGGAGTCGTTTTCACCAATGAGGATAGAACAGTGCAGGAAAGTGATAGGTAGGCTGAGGTTTTGCCTACAGTGATGTGAATGCTGTGTTGATTTGTTGAGAATTTTCTTTATTTTCTGAACGGTGATTTGGAAATCAGAGTCAAATATTGGTATGTTGCAGGTCAATCAGTGCATAAATGTTTGTTTTTGTTATTTTTACAAATTCCAACTTAAATCAGATTTACTTATAAATAAGAATACCCCTATGGTAGCTGCAGGGTTTTGTGCTTGTGCACTAATGCATGAAGACCAGTGTAGATGGCTGAAAATCGTGATGACCTGCCACTCAAGACGCTCAGGTCCAGGAGCCCAGCAGCTTTAGATGTCCCTGTCAGCTCTGATCAGTGTGATGGAGCAGAACGCAGGCGAACAGGGCAGCGACCTGCCACACAGGTTACAGCAAAATCAAGAAAACCAATATCTGTCTTTGCAGAGTTTCAGCTTAAGAATATATTTTCTGTCTCTCGAGAAACACTTTTTGCTTTGAGTGATCTTGCAGTAAAATCAGCTAAAGTTGTGTGACTTTCTGCTCAGTGTTTAAAGTAAGAAAAAATAGGCTCATTATATTGGAGAATATTGGAGAAATGAACCCAGATTGAACTGTGTAATACTCAATAAGTGCTCTACTCTAATAGATGAAAAAGAACATTGAAATTATTTACAGTAGTGTAAATCTTTACCACTAATATGAACAAAAACAATTATTTGTCTGTTGCCATACATATTTTTTATCTGCATTGGCGTGAAATGTCTGAGATTAAGGACTTTTTAATCAAAAAAGCGCACACATTAAAGTTGTTAACTGTTATGACTGGTGCTTATTTGGTTGCCACAGTTACTTAGTGTGAGAAAGAAATTTGGTCATACATGCAAAACGAGAGAGAGAAAGACTAATATTTATTTGTAGGGAAAAGCATCAGTGTTTAATTGAAGAAAGTTTAAAAATGACTCAACAAATTGGTTGACTCCTGTTTGGCTGTTTGGTGATCTTAAAAAATAAACCATCTCAAACAGGAAGAATTAGTGTTATTTGCTATTATTATATGCTATTTTGTTTAAATAGGATATAAATGCAGTTTTGCCCAAAAAGGTGCTGGACAATTTGTACTTCACCAAATCATATCCCCATTTTGCAAATAAGAGAGGGTTTTTTTAATTGTTTCTTTGTTCATTTACATTGTCCAAGTTGTTTACTGAAAAAGACTTAATCCAGAAATCACCTCACTTCACTGAAACAGGTTAAACATTTGAGCGCTTAAAGTGAGGTTGGCACTTATCAAAACATATCCCGTTTTGTTGAACCTTCCTGTATTGTCTGTCATTATTACAGTGCTCATTAACCTGTTTCGATTTGATTGTGTCATATGCATTTTTGTACTGCATGTATCCACATAACCAACCCTGTGTGACCTTCTGCATACAGAAACACCAGCTCTGCTCCACATTAGACACATTGAAAATTAAAAATATTGAAGGCCATGACCATGGCATGATTAGCCATACATTTTCAAAAGTGTACTTCAAAAGATTTAATCATCTACACAGAAGTGTGTGTAATTGCTCAGTTGTGGTGCTTAAAATATGGAAGACTGGCACAGACTTCTCACTATACAGATGATGCTTTTATGAAATACAGAGAAACCACAACATAGCCTGCTTGTATTTTCAGAGAAACATATTATTTAAGAGCTTATTGCATAAATTTGTATGAAACCACATTCATAAATTTCTTTGTCATGAGATTCAAGTCTATTCAGAAAAAAACAGGCCTAACTACGCTGATAATAAAAAAAGGTATAATTTAAGAGACGTACAAAGTGACCAGGAAGCTCTTAAAAATGTCCTAAAACTTGTTATATTGTTTATACTCTGTCTGTAGTTCACAGCTCAACTGCAGTTCCTTGTTAATATAAGCACTTTGGATCGCTTTGCTGCTGAAAAGTGCTATATAAATAAATTTCACTTCACTTCAGTTGTTTTTAAGTTTTTAGTTTCTCCCCGGAGGACCTTTCTTCTCAGCACCAGTTTTGCATATAGCGCATTTCTCGGGCTACCTACAGAATCTTTTTTGGTAACCAAAACTACAGTACTCATGCATAGACTGACACTGATGCTTTTTGAGATGGGGTGTTCAAACTAACAGCTTATTATGCTGCAATGTACTTTCACAAGATCAATTTGTGACTTGTGATTAGGCAGGCTTTCTCTGTAAATTTGTACTCAAAACATCAACATAAAATTAATAGTCTGAATAAAAATCCTTAAGATTAAAGAGTTATCTCACAGTGTCAAAGTACTGCTTCAACTTTTCTTCCTGTGGGCATGAATGTTAAATCTATAGTCTAAGTCTACCCTACTTCAAATAATTTTTAAATTTATATTGTTTTCTCTGTTTATGAAATCTACAGCTACATTTTTTAACTGAAATACCCATAACACACCACTAGCTAGTGAGAAAGTCCACATCAACAAAATACATAAAAAGAGCCTACTTAGCCTCCAAAACTAATTCTTTTAATTTACAGTTTCCTCTCACATATTTACCTTCTCAGCACATGATCAAAGCTTAATGGCGATTCGATCAAGATAAAGTAAGACCGCTATATAATAATAATAATAAAAACTTGATAAAAACAGCTCTATTGTTTTGGACAAAAATTGGTAGTGGGCATGCATGAAAAAGGCTGCAACAACATAGTTTCTGAAAAGCATCTTATTTCAACTCATTTTTGTGTGGATGAGAGATGCAGACATGTTTTAAAAATTCTACTAATCAGTGTAGCTGGTCCATGTGAAAACCAATCAAAGACTGTCAGAAATTAATCTTTAATCTTTAGTTATTTGCTCCTGAAGACACTTTAAAATGTTAATATAAGCAGCAGCATCACTGTCTACATTTGGCAGGACTTTTTTAATTTGCAGCGTATTTTTGAGGTAACAGTCCTGTGTTGCACTGCTAGTTTAATGTTTGAGGTATTCTGTCTTTGTTACCTTTATTTTACATGGAAACATGCTGGCAGTGGTGCAGCCTATCAGAGAGACCCTGGAGAGCAGCGTGGGAGCTCTGTCTTTGCTTTGGAGACGTGCACACACATGGCTCTGACCTTGAAAGAATGTGTAAATTTAACTGCTGTGCATTTTCTGTCTGTATTCATGCAATTGTTTAATTTTCAGAAATATGTGGTATTTTCACTGCTTTCATGGTGGTTTTTGCAGTTTTTGTGGTTGTTTCAAATTTTTTGTCTTGTTCTGTTTTTCGTAGTTGATTTAGTGCTCTAATGTTTCTCTGCTTTGCTCCCCTAGTTACCTTCTGCTTCCCTGGATACCAAGTCCCTTTCTATTTTTTATCACACCTGTCCTGTAATATTTACGCAACATCATTGGCTCTGTTTCTGTTAATAAAGACTTTTCAGTTTTCTCAACCTGGTCCTATATTTAGATCCTTCTCTTCAAAATGATGAATCACAACAGCTTTGTCTAAAGGCCTAAAACCTCTACAAATCAGACAGAGTAAAATTACACAAAATGAAAATTTAAACATAGATGTTTGCTAAATTTTGCACTTAAGTATACCTTTTCGGATGCAGTGTATAAATCATTCCATAAATCCATTGTTCTTGAGGGATTGTGTAGTTGTGTAGTTTTGCAGTACAGCAGCTATGTCAAGGAATGACAAAGCTGCTGTAAAGGAGCATAATTAGGTTTGCAAGATTGCTCTAGTTAAGGATTTAGTGGGTCATATTGTCACAGCTCCATCTGTTCCTGCCACGCCTCTTGCCACAGCCACTTAACTTTCCACAGTCCTACAGTCCAAGCCACGCCCATGTTGCCATGCCCACACAATCACCTTCATCTGCTTCACCTGTTCCTGTCACTATAAAGACCCACAGCT
>NC_051444.1:28893943-28908497 GCF_001649575.2 Kryptolebias marmoratus
CCTCACACCTGGATTTGGATTTTCCCTCTCGTCTCAGCCCCTTTCAGACCAGCCAGTCTGCAACACTAAACCAAGTTGAAGTGGACTTACCAGTTCCGGTCCCGTCACTAGCCGATCACGTGAGTGAGACAATCAAAGACTTTGAGCCTGCTTCCAGCTTCCTGGCAATAAAATCCTTAAAACTTTGTTGTGTCGTTGTGAGTTTGAGTTCTGCCAAGCCTCGCCTTGTCACATATACCGTATTTTCTGCACCATAAGGCGCACTGGATTATAAGGCGCAGTCTCAATTATGGCATCCATTTCTGTACTTAACCCATACATAAGACACACCGGATTATAAGGCGCATGCTAAAACATATGGTCTACAAAAAAAAAGTCACGGAAGCAAAACTGTGAGTTTGGTTGAACTTTATTCTACTATGTAACAATTATTTTACATATTATTTTTTATCATTGTTCTTCCACAAATCCATCCAAGTCCTCATCTTCTGTCTGAACTCACCTGGCGCTGCCCCCATCTTAGTAAACGTGTGTTCACCGTTGGTCATCCATTGCTCCCACGCCACTCGCAACTTAACTTTGAACGCGCTGTTTACACCAACATCCAGCGGTTGGGGTGCTTTTTAATCCTCCCAGAATGATGGCAAGCTCTGAATTGTATTATATTATATAATGTTCTCTGATTGGTTTATCGCTGCCAGCATATGTACCGGTTCTGTACACATTACTGTATGTCCCTGTGTCAAGGACAGATTTTGGAATTCAGTGCACACATAAGGCGCCCCGGATTATAAGGCGCACCGCCGATTTTTGAGAAAATTTAAGGCTTTTAGGTGTGCCTTATAGAACAGAAATTACGGTAATTTACTGTAAGGCAGTTTCTCACAGGGTTGTTGCATACAAGTTAGCTAACGGCATTGGTGAGCGAGTCACCCAAAATGTCTTGAAATGCAAGGTTTCTCAACTTCCTTGTAAGGCTGGGCGATTGGACGAATTTAGCGACCATTGACAATAGGCTGAGTCATTCGACAGTCGTTTTTTAAGAGCAATTTTTTTTTTATTTGGCCTACGCATTAAGTTTCCTAATTATTAAAAATGCTTGGTTGAAGCCAAAAGACAACCCATGAAAAAAAAACTTAGCACATAATGTTGTTTTTAATGGTACACACAAACTCCTTCCAGCTGCAAGCAAAGCTTTTTTGAGTCTTCTACTGAGCGATTTGGCGTATACAAAATAAATATGTGACTGAATATTTCCAAAAACTATGTCTCAGAATCAGAACAAGAACATAAAAGGAAACTATTCCTTCCAGAAAGAGCCTATAAATTCTGTGACAAAAAAACAAGCATGTTTACCTTATCGGGTTTTAGCAGGGTATGCAGGCTGTTAACAACATTACCAGCAGTGCTAAGGACGCAATCCAAAGGTATGCTTGTGGTCGGTATGCACAGATATTTTCTTGCCCTTTTAGATATCAATAGGAAACATTTTTCATGCATTTTCCACCAAGTCAGTGGATCTTCTTCTACATTGACGACCTCCTCGCTGAGGTAAATGTCCATTTCTGTCTGCATCCTCTCTTCCGGTGTGAGGGAAGTTGGAGGCTTCACTCTCCCCAAAAGGCTGCCCAGAGAATGTTGTTTCTTCTTTGGTGGCAGTTGTGGAATTTTTTCTCCTTCCTCTTCTTTCACTTCAACATGCTCTCCTGAGTTAGTGGTTTTTTCCAGAATTCCACTGTCTTTGCTTGCAGCCTACTTTGGATAAAGTCGAGCTGTGCTGTTATTGTGTGGTCTCCTTTGTAGCAAGGGTCAAGCAACGTTGCGGTCTGCAGCAGGTGCAATGTTTCTTCATTGTCATATTTTCATTGTCATTTTTGCATCATCTGCGTCCACTTTGAGAGCATAATCTCTCAGATGGTAAAGCATGGGGGATGAGGGAAGAAACAGACACATAATTTTCCACGGATAAAATGTCAGTAAAATCAGCAACGGGCCTTAGTGCTGCATTCATGGCCTCCAAGACACTAATGTCTTGCCAGGTCAAGTTGGGAAGCGAACAGCATCTCTTGTCCGCTACAAAAACCCTTTTAATGGTTGGGGCCTGTTCAAGAATGCGCTGAACCATTTTTTGTTTGGTTCCCCAACGGGTTGGACAGTCGTTTAAGAAAACACAAAAACAATCTGTTAGCTATGCAACTTTTTCTAATATTTACTACATTACTGTGATCATTAAATGCTGCAGCAGTTCGAGTTCCTTTTTTCACCTTGCGGAGCTCCTGTGGTCTCTGCCAGCTGTGCGCAGAGGTAACAGCACACCAAACGCTCTGTCAGTTTTTGCCTTTCCTTTTTTAATGGCATTGTTAACTGCCACATTTAAGTTATGTCTGAAAAATTTTTGCCATAGCCAGTCAAGAGTCCTAATAGAATATTGGCTCTGTTGTCTGTAGTGACACAACATAATTTTTTCTCCATGATCCCCCACTCCTCGGTACTCTCTTAGAGCTCCTCAGCAAGCACTGAAGCCATGTGGTTATCAGGAACATACGTGGTTTCAAGACGTTTAGCGTTTAACTTCCAGTTTTCATTCATAGAGTGAGCAGTGACACTCATATAAGGCACCATGTTAGAAGCTGACCACATGTCTGTTGTCAGGGAAACAAAGTTAGCTGCTTGTAGCTCTTTGCTAGTATCTAAACAGAACTTGTTGTAAAGATCTGGTATGGCTGTTTTTGAAAAAAATATTTCCAACCAGGAAGCACATATTGCTTGTCGAAAGTTTTCAGCAAGTCGACAAAGGACTGCTTTTCTATGGTGTAAAAAGACATAATTTGTTTGGAGAGATACATTTAGATATAGCCAAGGTGCACTGTGTCCATCTGGGGCTGTCCTTTTCATATTTAGCTGTTTTAGTGAGAGCATTTTGAATCTTTTGCTGGTGAAAAGCTTTTCCAGAGGTTGTTGATGGAGCTGCAGCTGCAGCAACTGGTAATAACATAGCATTTTGAGCCGGATGGTGAACACTTAAATGTTCATGCAAGTTCATGGTGTTTGAGTCCTTTGTTGGCACAATACGTCTGCACAAGCGACAAACCGCTTTGGTTACATCTTGTGGTTTACCTTTTTCATCAGGTTTAAAGCCAAAGTAGTCCCAGGTAGCTGACTTTTTATTTTTTTAGTAACTAATTTCTCCATTTTTGTGTTCTGAATTGCTCCAACATTGCTCTGCCCACAAAAAGTCTAGACGTCACCCGCGCTAATATATCACCCATCGTCATTTGTTGGACTGACGAATATTGGTCGAAAAAATTTTACATATCGCCCAACCTTACTTCCTTACATAAGTCACAGAGGCTCAAAGTCTTGTTGCTTGAATTTTGAACATGTTCAAAAGTTTTGTGCGATCAATTTTTTCTCAAAACAGTTGCAGAGTTGTCACGGGCATCTGGAACCTGTCTCATCTTACTTTCCATATTTCTAGAGCTGTATTTAGACACCTGTACAGGAGTCCTCATGACAGAAAACAGTATGTATCAGCCTACTTTGTGCAAGACGAGCACCGCTTCAGAATTATCCATCCATTTCCTGTACCTGCTTGATCCTGTGCAGGGTCATGGAAAGCTGCTGTTTATCTCTAGCAGATAAGTAAGAAATGGGTTACACCTTGGACTACCTGAGACCCCTCTAGTGACAAATCTACCAACTTTTTCTGGTATTACTGTACACTTATGAAGACGTGAAGATGTGAAAGCAAGTATTGTTTTTTTCTAATGAATCTAGGGTGCTGCCATGAGCCCTTCCCCTGTCTTGAAGCACTCACAGATGGCTCACCTGAAGCAGTGACCCCCAAACTGGAAGAGTGGCTCCAACAGATCCCAGGAACAACCTCAAAGATCACTGCTCAGAAGAGTGCAGTCCTAGGAAGAGCTAAGATACAGAGCAGAACCCTCAAACTCTCAGGGATCTGGTAGAGGACCCAAGCTTGAAGTGAACTGGAATCCCTCATGTAGAAAAAAGGATGAGTTAATGCTGAATGGTTGCATATTACAAGTGCTATTTAATTTATGAACAATTTTTAATTTTGGTCTGTGACAGATTCTGCTCACTGTTAACCAGTTTATTGCAGATTTTAAAATTTCTTTGCTTCTTTCTTGCTCCATACTATTCAACATGAACACATCTCTTTTTGACATTTCTACTTCAGTCTTAGCACAACATATTTTCACATCCACTCTTGCAAATGTAACAATGAACTTTTGTTTTGAACATGTACACACAAAGACAACACAGACAAACAACAACCCCAGCACAGTCCCCCACATTTTTATGAGTCTGTTTCCTCCTAACAGAAAAACCACATCAACTTCAGATATGAAAACATGGTAAATTAATTTGTGACATATGTGGAACACATGTTTTGCATGTTTCCCCTTGTGATTCTAGAACATTTCAATGTGGTTATGTGATTACATCACATGATTTTCCACATGCTCTGCATAAAAACATGGTAAACTCATGTGGTTTTTCTGTATGAATTGTTTTAGAGTTAGGGTTATGACATCATCATTTTCAACAGCTTGCATTTTGGCTTTCTACATGAAAACCTAAGGGTGGATTATAAAATTTTTTTTCAATTTGGTTTAAATTTTTAAAAATATCATTTTGAGGTTCCTAAAATAACATTTCTATGTGGATACAATGTTGAAACAATAAAAAATCCAGCATACATGTGAATTTTCATATATGAAGTGAGCATTATGAAACCACAAGAGGTGAAAAGAGGAATGAAACTCAGCTGCGTTGAAATGGAGCACAATCCATTAAATGTGTGACAGATGTCTCCTTCGTATCGTTTTCAAAACCTGACAAATTCAGTTCAGTTTAGAGATTTTCTTAGTGGTTTACTAATTTTTTTAACTAAATGCAAAGTGCTGTGCATCATCATCCACCTCTTCTTGGTAATAAACCTGTTTGTTGTTGTTTAATCTCGTGACTCATCACTTCATCACATTATTGAGCCCCAAAGCTTACTTTTTCACATGTCAACTGTTTTGGCTCTGTTACTACCTTGTTTCGCAACACAAACGTATGGAGGGTTCGCTTCAACCCCCCTTGCTGCCTCAGTACATTCAGAAATCATACTGAGGCGGACAGAAAGCATATAAGTACCAGCTTAACCCTCCTGTGGTTTTGGGTCAAATAGACCCAAAATTACAGGGGCTTCTCTTCCTCTCTTCAGTTACGAGGGCTTCAGGGGGGTTGAAGTGTTTTGTCAAATGCCCTAATACCTCTGATTCAATTTACATCTCCGTTAGGAGGATATTTTTAGAAATGACGAATAAAAAGGTTTGATGTCACTCAAATCACCTGTTAAGGTGCCTCATTTTACTTGCACATCAAACACTTTAAGCCCATCAGCTGTTTGATGCAAATCTTCTTTCAGACATTTCCTAGCAAGGACTCTGAAGAGTCTTTTGCCACCCTTATCCTCTTTAATATTCTCATCATCACTAAACCTAAAAGTGTTAAACTATGTATTGGTCAAAGAAAATAAAATGTTGCCACTGAATCTCTTTTTTTCACCTTCCCAGCTGATTATCTAAAAAGAAACAACATAAAAAAGTAGTCTGGTAGAAGAAGCCCCTTGGGGAAATATCAGGATTCAACCTGAGAGATGAAAATGGAGAGGGATGTGAAAGACAGTAAATGGCACATAAAGAGCGAGGAGTGAGATAAGAGGAGGAAATCAAGGAGCAAATGGAAGAATGAAGAAGGGAAGAAGGAGGAGAGGTGAGCAGTGATGACCAAGCAGAGAAATTGCATTTTGATGAAGGCAAATTGAATCAGGTCTGTGATGAAGGTCTGGGGGCAAAGTAGCAGATTGAGACGCTCATGTCAGCACACGAAGATTACTGCTACCTGTGTGATGTGATGATTGCCTGCCCTCACCTGTTTCAGATATAGCACACAAATATTTTTGCTCATACTTTGACAAAAACTCTGCCTATCATCTGGTTGAATGAACACACACACACCTATATCACAAAGGAAGACAGGGAGAAACTTCAACATGAAGTGTTAGAGACAGGTATTTGAAATTGGCTGGATTTTCAGCTGAAACGGCATCGTCTTGCACTAACAGGATTATGGTCACAAGTGGGAAAATAATGTCAGTGTGTGTCTTTCTGAGAAAACTCACAGCTCTGAGTCCAAGAAGTGACAAAAAAAGAAAAATCATAGAAAAAGCTTAAAAAGTACCTCTCAGCACAAATCCATGCTATGTTTCACATTCATCATTCATCAGAAATGATGTATAACAGAGAAAATGATCTTCCTGCAAGAGCCCTCATGGTCTGCTTTTAATGTACACATTGAGACTTGATGATGTAACATGATTGATGATAAACAATAGACTGCATGTTCCACTGGAATACTGTCCAGTTCTATCAGCTTGCTATTGTCATCCATGGCTCACATGGACCTCCTTCTGTCAACTGTTGCATCTCTGTTCCAACCTCAGTTTGTTTTTCTGAGAAGTGATTCTTAGTCACAAGTACTCATTGAGTAGAAAATGGCCAAAGTACTTAAACCCAGCAAAATATTAAAGGTCTAACATTCCTTGAAGGAATGCATATCACCTGCCACCTTACATGCCGAAGTTTTAAACTAAAATCATCTTGTGATGAGAGGGGAAAGAGTTATATCCATTTTGGTCCAACCTAAAAAATAATGCAAGATCTTGTAAAATGCGTTAGCACTTGGAGCATGTGTTGAGGATGATCTCAGCTACTACCACATCAAAAGTTAGCTCAAAATCTGTAAATCTGACTAAGTCATAGTCATTTTTGCTAAGGTTGATTAGCTGCTGTCATCATGAATTGGGTTGACTCCAAAGGTTAACCAGATGTACATGAACATCCAGTGATTAAAAACTCTCTCTGAGAGTTTCAATAAAATCTGTCCATTGGTTCGTGAGATATTTGTCTAACAGATAAGCAAAGCCTGCTATAAAAATTAATGCCAACATTTCAAGCAAAGATATTTTGCTTAGGTAATTCTATGAGTATGTGTTGGGAATGACTCACGTAGGTGATTATAATGGTAAAGATACCTTGAATCTTCCATCTACAAAGCATTGTTTTATTTCTTAAGAATCTCATCAAGTCTTCGCTGCTACTACACTGTTCATGTTTTCAATTTGTACATTTTTTTGCAATTTGACCTTTGTGAAGAGGCCCCTTTGTTGCACAATGGAGGCTGTAACACAGTCAGCACGATAATCAACTTGTAAGGGATTTATGTTTTATCATACCTTATAGTCAGGTTCACTATATTTGAATTGAATTGGATATTTTTGGGGAGTATGAAAAGTATATATTGTTGAAAACGTTGTTGTATAAACAGTCAGAAAAACAATGTTTCCATTTATCCTGAATGCTAAATGACTGCCATCTTGGATTTTCAAAATGGCTGCCATATCAGTATTGTGGCTTTCACATAACACAGACCTTTCATTTTGACGAAGCTCCCATTTTATGGGCCAGAAAATCCAATGGAATGCTTTAGGTGCAGACAAGAGCAAAATATTTGCTAGTATTTCATGCTTTTAATGGGTCAGACAACTGTGGAAGGGGTATCTCAAAGCAAAGCAACGTAGTTGCTTTGTCTTGTATACATGAAGGCAGACAGAGATATCATTAGTTCTCTGCAGATGCTTTCAACAGAGGAAGAAGTGACAGAAGATATGCTGTATGCTCTCACTAGTTTTGTCTCTGCAGCCTATTCCCCTCAAGGCATCAACGTCAAGGCCATCTCTGAACCACAGTGGCATATGGCAGAAAGTGACAAGCTCCCTCCTACCCCTCAGAGCTTTAAAACAACAAGTCCTGAGAGTCCACATTCAAGCCAGAGTGTGAGAACAGGCCAACATTGCTCTGCAGATCCCTTGCAAAATAGCTACCACAGTGAAACCAACTACAACAAACAAAACAGATTGTTCTTCTGCCAGATGCTCTTAGAAAACAAACAACTTCTTTTACTGAACTATGTCAGAATTATTGTCACTATTGTCAGAATTATGAAAAATTGTACATTGTAAAATATTCAGTCAGTATCCTACCAGACTTTCTTGCAAAACAAACTTATCTTGAACTTACCTCTTTAGTGTGGCACTGAAAGCAAGAACAAGAAATTATAGGGTGTCATACATAACAGTGACAATAACAACATTGATTAAGTGGATTGTAAAACACTCCATAAACTAGAAGAACTTAGAGAGTAGAAACCTTAAAAATCTAGATCACCACCAAAATTCTATTTATTGCTTATTGTTAAATTTCCTGAAAATCTCATCCAAATCTGTTTTATTAGTTTTTTATGTAATTTTGCTAACCGACAGACTAACAAACCAATGGACACAACCGAAAAGATAACTTCCTTAGCGGAAGTAACAAAAGGATCATATGTAGGAGCAGAGATAAGTTTTTAACAAAGGGGTTACCTGTGACCTTAATTTTTAACCCCATGAACCTTGAAATCCTCAGGAATCATCTTTGACCTATAAGGTGTCCAGCTGTGCAGTTTGACATTCCTATCTTGCACTGTTGCAAGATCAGAGCAAAGGATCACCTGTGACCTTGACCTTAACCTTTGACCCCATTATCTTGAAATCAACAGGGATCACCCTTGATCCATGAGGTGTCCAGCTATGGACTTTAACATTCCTGTCATACAGCTGCAGAGTTAGAGCATAGACTGATTTCTGACCTTGAACTTTGACTAGATCACCACCAAAAGTTAATCCTAGTACCATGTTTGATGATTCCTGAGAATTTCATCAAAATATAATATAAGTTTTGGAGTAATCTTGTACACTGACAGACAGACAAAAAACAGATGGTTTCAATTTAAAATCTTTGTTGTCAAATTCTGCATATTCATTTTGATACCACAGAGTTGTGCCTTGAAAATGGTGGTTTAGCTGTAAAAATCATACTCTTTACCCTTGCGTGGTTGCTAAGGGGGTCATGGGAGTTTGACTGTCCAGTCTACATGTGTTTTGTAGATCTGGAGAATGCTTATGACCACGTTCCCTGAGGCACTTTGTGGTTGGATGCTGCAGGAGTATGAGGGGCCTAGGTTGCTTGTGAGGGTAATGTGGTCCCTGTATAACCAAACCAGGAGTTCTGTCTGTATTCTTGGCTCAAAGTCTAGCTTGTTCTCAGGGCAGTTTGGACTCCACCAGGGCTGTCTCTTGTCTCCGATCCTGTTTGTGGTGTTCGTGGACAAAATCTCGAGTTGCAGTTGTGGAGACGAGTGTTTCTGGTTTAGGAAACTCAGCGTCTCGTCTCTTCATTTTGCAGATGATGTGGTTTTCTTGGTGTCTTCAGACCATGGCCTTTAGCTGGGACAGTTTGCAGCCAAGTATAAAGTGGCTAGGGCCATGGAAACAGGTGAAATGTTCCCTCGGGTTGGAAATGAGGTTTTTCAAGTGGAGGAGTTCAAGTATCCGGGAGTCAAGTAATGGAAGGATGGAGTGGGAGATTAATTGACAAATCAGGGCTTTGTCCACAGAAATGAAGGCTTTGCTTTGCTCAGTTGTGGTTAAAAAAAAAGAGTTGAGTCGAAAGACAAAACTCTCAATTTACTGGTCCATCTACGTTCCAACCTTCACCTATGGTCATGAGGTTTGGATCATGACAAAAAGAGTGAGATCCTGGATATAAGTGTCGGAAATGAGCTTACTAGGGTGGCTGGGCTCATAGATAAGGTGAGGAGCTCTGTCATCAAGGGGGAGCTCGGAGTAGAGACTGGTTCTTGTATCTGATTAGGATGCCTCCTGGACGCGTCCCTTTGGAGGTTTTTGGGGTGTGCCCCACTGGGAAGAGACCTCAGGGCAGACCCAGAAGTCACAGAATGGATTAGGTTTCCTCTCTGGCATTGGGACATCCCAGGAGGAGCTGGAGAATGTCGCTGGGGAAAGAGATGTCTGGGTTTCCTCTGCATTTAGACGCTGATCAAATGTTAGTGTTTTAATTTTCAAATTTAACCACAACACAATTTATTTAATTTATTCAAGGAAAGATTTTTATTTTATTTCTTAATCCATAAAGTGTAACTTATGGATTCTAAATTGAGGTAAAATCAGCACATCTCATTTTTAATTAACTCATATAACTTTCAGCAAACATGACAAATTTGTTTGAACGTAAAAAAAAGGGTACATTGTACAAGATATTATTTTTAAAACCCTAAATAAAACTGATCTTAGGGCCTCTTCTAAATAACTTTATCATTATTTAACTTTAACATTCAGACAGTTCCTGATCAAACTTCTTTGGCTGGTAATTTCACTGGGACAAGTAAAAACAACATTCAGCTCCTGCCATGGAGTAAATAATCAGCTGATGTGTGAATAGCAGGTCTACTGACATAACCAGACTGTAATTACAGTTATCAAATAAATGAATTATTTTTATTTATTCTCATTAAATTCAGTATTGTTTTTTGTCATGCTTTATTTTTTAAATTAGAGTAGGCTCTGCTCACTGATTGATTGTCTGACATGTTTTCAGACATGAGTTTGAGAGTTATTGATGGTGTCTGTTTATGATCGAATGTTGTTATGGAGTTAGCATAAATAATAACCAGTATTAACTACCAGCTGCTACAGACCTAACCAGCATTAGTAGTGTCAGACACTGGTGTTTGTTTGACTAACTTTCACAAACTATGAAAGCCTTGCTTTAACTTACACTAGCTGACTAGTAACGAACAGACCCAGTCACTGCAGGTGTTATGGTGCACTTTTTTTTTTCCTTCTGATTTTAAATTACATGTTTACATTCACATTTTTTAAATCAGTAACTAATAAGATTTCAAATGTGAGTATATTGCTTGAACTAAAACACATTCAAGTAAAAGTATAGCCTTTCATTGTGCTTGAGTCAAACTTTATCCATTTTTAAGTTTAGGTATGTAAAATGCAGTAGCAGCATCTGAGCATAAATATTTGTTTGTCTTTTTTGTACACAATGTTGTGGTATTTTTTCTCGCTCAAATGTCAAGAAAAGTTGTCATGAAAACTAATATAATAATTAAATTAGAGAAATTAGAGAAATTGACTCCTCCTGTACCTCATCCAGGAGGAGTATTTTTAATTTTAACTGCATAAAATAAAACAGAGAAGCATGTATTTATATTTCTAGATTGGATTTTTGTTTTGATTTTAATTATGTTTGTTTTAATTCTAATAGGCGTGCAAATATACAGTATTTACCCCTCTGCTTTAAAGCTCCAACTATTATATTTAAAAGCCACATAATTAGTTAAATAAGATCCACCTGTGGGCGATCTAAGTTGTTATAGACAGAAAATAGGCCAACCATGTTGGAAAAACATGTCCTGTTGTATATATGTCTCATTCTTTAGTTTTCTGTTCTGTTCATATCCAGTGTCTGCTCCAAGCTGATGACTGATAATTTAACTTCTAAATTTAGTCTCACAAATGGATTTTTAACAGAAAATCTCCACTGTTGGACACAGCAGGTTTGCTGCACACTATTTCTGCATCAAATAAAATCACATGAGGTCTAGCCAGCACTATTAGTGACTGTAACAATAAACTAAAAGCTAAAGAATGTGTCCATGGAGCAGAATTATTTCTGCTCCAATGAGACTCTGTTGGAGCTGACTGCAGCCTTTTTAAGTGGGGCTGTGCACCACCCGTCCTTATGTACTAGGCACTTTGTCAAAAGTACCATTTACTTTTTTTTTGGAACAACGCTTTATAATATCCTCAGAAACAGCCATTTTAACACCACATATGATTTTTTTTATCATATTAGTAAATTCTGAAGGCCTGTTATTAAAAATGGACATCTGTGTTGTTATGAGTCAAACATGACCTAGAGGAGAATATTTAAATTATTAGTATCACTTTAAAGCTGCTCTGTATATCAAATATGGCTCAACTTTTCCCACCACACATATACACACATTCACACAGACTCATGTCCATCACACACAGGCTCCCAACCCCACCCCTCTCCTAGAGAAACATAAACTATCTTGCAAAATATTGATAAATTTTGACTAAAAACAAATATTGGCATCTATAAAAAGGGTTTGGGTGAGACATTATCAGTTTCATTCTATAGTTGCATCAGTCAGCATAAGCAAGAGATTCACTGTCTATGGAGCTATTGATCATATTTTAAGAGTAATATTGAGGACAAAGAGCAAAGCAAAACAGAGGAACTGTGTCTGAGGAAGAGGATGACTTTAATATGACTCTGAACAAGAAGAACTGTCTGATGAAGACAAGGACCCAGATGACACGGATGATCAAAAAAAAAAGTCTTCAAATCCAGAAAAGGTGACATTTCATGGTCATCAAGCCCTTTTGACACCCAATGCAGAGCATCAACAAAGAACATCATCAGAAGACCTCTGGGGCAACTAAATATGCTGTGTTGCACGTTCCAAACAACAAAACTATGCTGGAGCTGTTCATACCACCATCTTTTCAAAAGAACCCGCTTGCGATAGCCAACATGTAAGGCAGAACGATGTGTGGCAGTAGTTGGATGGAGATTGGCCAGACACAACTAGATGCTTACGCCAGCATCCTGCACAAGGAAACAGAGAGGGGATGCCCGGGGTGGGGGGGTGGGGGGGGGGCAGTCCTGCTCATTGAACCAGGTAACACACATGTAAGAAACACATCTGCAAGGAGCACACTAAAACAATCACATATTGTGACATATGACTGTGAACAACACCCCTATATGCATCAACATCATATTGTACATACAAGGGTTTAAAAAGAACAAAGTACACTAATTCATACTTAATTACAGTAATGGGAGTAAATGAAATTTACTGCTTTCCACGTGTGGGTAACAAGGTGTTGAGGAAATGATTTTTGTTTATTCCAGCTTTTTCCACATCACAGCATGATCTACCAACAACAACGAGCTGGTTTGTTGTTTCTGCTGTGAGACTAAAAACAGCGTAGCTATATTTACAGCAGCTACATTTTTTGTTAAAAAAACAGACCTCATGATGAAACTAGGGCAGCCCGCAGTAACAGAACCCCCTGCAACCTGAAGCAATGCGCTCTGAAGCCCTTGATGTTATTAATAACTCCAAGAACAAGCATAAATTGTTTCTTTGCTTCATATTTTTCGGTGGAAGTTCTAAGCACCTGAATATTTTTTTTGTACAGTATGTTCGTGAGCAGGAGTGTAATCACAAGCCTTGATCTTTTCTTAATTGAGTTTTCAAACACATGCATAAGACAGATGATGATTTATGGCTGCTGTAAGACCCCTGCTTAGTATGCAAACACAGCACCAAAAGGAAGCACACTGTATGGTGTACACCTGGCACCTGAATTAGAAAATAAAAAATGAGCTTTAGGTCCAAGGTTTTTACAAAGATAATTACAAATTTATTAGATGCAACAAAGAACTACAGCAAATCAAAAGCAACTCAATCTAACTTTTATAGATTCAAATATTTGAAAGTGTAAGACGTGACTACTTTCCTCAGAGGCTGAGTTGGAGTCTGAAGACTGTGAGTGTCTGTGCATTGCTGTGATGAATAATTAACCAGAGGGAAATCAGGAACCCTGTAATGAAACCAGTCTGTTACAGCCACAGCAGTCATTTACCTACCTACTAATATTTATGTTTGCACACATTTCCATTGAATCCTAAGTCAAGGCTAAAGAAAAAAAGCCTGTACATTTGAAGCCAGAAGTTTACATCCACTCATCGTGGACATGAATGTCATAGTAATTTGGGGCTTTTAATAAATGATTTTAATTTTTTGTTTGTTTGTATGTCCAGGGTAGAATGATTACGCATCATATAACTTCATTATTTTTATAAACAGAGTTTATAAACTCTGTTTATCAAACTCTGTTTATAAACAGAGTTTGATGCATAAGTTTGAATTTTTTGTAGATTTTCTCTAACTCACAGGGTCAAAATTATACATATATGCTCAAATATATGCTGTGTGGATTAAAGAAAATCCACGATAGCTTCAGTCTTTGCATCCAGTTCTTGTTTTTAAACATTATCAAAGATATACTTTGTATAATCATTTAACCCTGGAACAAGAACAGTTCAATTGAGACATTAAAATACCAAAATGTATGACATTCAGACGCAAGATGAGTGGATGTAAACTTCTGATTGCAACTGTATGTACTCACCTGAACAACAAATTCATTGCTACATTAACCCACACCATAGAAAGAACTAGTTATATTATTGACCACAAAAAACAAAATGCAAGTTTTAGTTTAGTTTCTGCAGTGCAATCTGGGTCTTGTTCACGAATGAGGGAAAAATGGAGCGGGAGATCGACAGGCGGATTGGTGCAGCGTCTGCAGTGAAGCGGGCGCTGTACCTATCTGTCGTGGTGAAGAGAGAGCTGAGTCAAAAAGCAAAGCTCTCGATTTACCGGTCGATCTACGTTCCTACCCTCATCTATGGTCACGAGCTTTGGGTAGTGACCGAAAGAACGAGATCGCGAATACAAGCGG
>NC_051444.1:28908661-28912449 GCF_001649575.2 Kryptolebias marmoratus
AGGAGGCCCAGAGGAAGACCCAGGACACGCTGGAGGGACTATGTTTCTCGGCTGGCCTGGGAACGCCTTGGGATTCCCCCGGAGGAGCTGGCCCAAGTGGCTGGGGAGAGGGAAGTCTGGGTCTCCCTGCTTAGGCTGCTGCCCCCGCGACCTGACCCCGGATAAGCGGAAGAGAATGGATGGATGGATGAGTGCAATTGTTTAACTATAGAAAAAAGAAAAGAAAAAGCCAGCTTCTTTGTGAATCAGATACAAAACTGATGATTAAAATAAATGTAAATAAATATTTACATCAGGGAGTCAGTGCAAATGTTCACAAAATATGTTATCTAAATTTCACACTGAAAAAGCAGTTTAATGGTTTCCCCCAATTGCTAAATCTTTTACTCATTTTTATTTAAAAATTTGAAGTTAAGGTTTTGCTTTGTAAATACAGAAAATCTCTTTATTTGAAAGATGAAAACGGGGGAAAAGTGATGCAGTGCAATTTTTAATTAATGTCTATTTTTTTTTTTCAAGCTTCTGCTTTTTCTTTAACAGTGTGGTGATCTTCATCAAGCTGACAGGTGATATTTACTCAACTCACCAGTGACAATATTTCACCTTTTCAGAAGTGGCTCCATTCACGTTTCTTTATTTTGTCAAATAATTGTTTTAAATCTACAATTTCTTGCAAAGTCCAAGCTGTGTCTCCCCCAAAGAATAAACACAGAAAAAGGGAAAGGGAATTCTTCGCCATAATTGTTGCTAGCCGCTCATTTGGTTAAAATCAGTAAACACAAACATGACAAGCTATAATTTTGCAATTTGTGTTTTGAATATCTTTTGGCCAGTGTGTCCTCAGTCTTTTACCTTTACTTTTTCTTTTAAAGATATACTTTGTTACAACACTTTCCCACACAATCACAAATGGCCTCTTACATATGTCCACTGTCATTAGTTACATTTGTGGCCTTTTAATTGGTGATACAAATTTAGCCCAAAATGCAGGAACATTTTATTTGTAATATTTTCCCACAATCATCTTCTTTAGCCATTTCTCCTACTCCTGTTTCTTACACTTGAACACTCTTCCTTTCCTAATACCAACTCGTCTTCTCATCCATGAATCCATCCATCTTCCTTCCATCCATTTGTCTATATAAGTGGCGCAGAGCAGTAATAAAACATAATATAAGGAGAATGAAAATGTCACTGCAGGCTTATTCTTGTAGCTTTGCTTTTTACAGATGAGGCAAAGTTTTGTTATTAAAACGGTTGCCTGAAGCTGCTTTCACACCGCATCACATTGTCTCTGAAAACAACTCGTTATTCTAATCCTCGTTAAATGAAAAATAAACATTTGTTGTTGGTGTTGAGGATGATATGTTCCCATTATTTACCGCATCTTCTCTAAAAACAGTATATTTAGACAGCAATCAGTGGTCTTTGGACTGGCCATTACATTTGCAGCAGATGCTTTTCTCACTAATTAATACCAGCAAAGACAACTCTGACATTCAGGAGCAATAGAAATGCACACTCTCTCTTCACCATACTTACAGATACCAAGATCAAGTCACTGGCGCTGCTCTTCTCTCTGCTTGGCACATTTACACAAGCTATAGGTTAATTGGCTGATTTTGAGTGGATGGAGAGGTTGATGATGAAGAAGCACAGAAAAAAAGTAAAAAAAAAATTTTAAAAAAAACTGAGCGCAATGCTGAGCTGCACAGAAAATAAAAACGGGGTAGAAGTGAAAATGAGGGGGACATTGAGACCAATTTATCGCGTTTTCTGGTCATTAACTGATAGCTGTGGTGGGTCATTAGCTGAGTCTGTCCTGTAAGCTGGTCTCATGGTGCAGGATGAAGATCACCTGCTGAAAGTGGCAGATGGCAGAATAAGAAGCCCAGAAATAGATGCCCATTAGGGGCATGGTAGCAGATTCAGCCTGTGCTCTATTTTTCTAATTAATCATTTAAAAACAGTGTAATGTAGAGTGTGTCATCACTGACAAAATGGTATTTATAATCCTTAGAGTGGGAAAAAATGACATGTTCAGAAAAAGGGAGTGGAAGCTGTTAAGCTGGAACCCCTGGTCTCCATCACAAGCTGGTTTAGATTTTTAGAAATTAAAAGTTTCATCCAATTTAAAAACTAATTGATAAATAGTCCTTATATTATAGTCCTTATACTGAGGTGTATCCAACCTTTACTGCACTGATGGGAGGGTAGGAATTTGGTTTATCCAGATTTAAACAGTTGGTCTTGTCAGTTTTCTTGTCAGACAAAACTAAATCACTGCAGACCAACATACCGCAGGAAAAAGGCAAGCTTCGAACAACAGAAAACACTGAGAACATGATGGAAATGTAGCAGTTTTGTTGTTCCTATTATCATATGGAAAACTGATGCCTCATTGCTCTTCACAGATGTGATTTCTCCTTAGCCTACAGCTCTTTCTCACATTTATTCAAGTCATTGTAAAGCTTTTCCAGTGTTTACATGTTATTGTTTTAGTGTTTAATTATGTGCGTTTATAAAACTGATTAAAACCAAGCAGATGGAAACATTTATGTTTACTTTTATTGCGTTGGTGTCTTCAGTCAGACATGTAGTTTATGTGGCAAAGGCAGAAACAGTCACATTGCAGATAAAAAGTAATCAGGGTAGTCTGCATTCACATGTGAAGTCCATATACCAATGTACTCAGATTTATTTAAAAAGTGTTTGTCCAAAAGTAGATTTGGTGACATGTATCATGTTTCTCTACATTCACTGGTCAGTTGTTGGGAGTCAGGTCAAGATGTCTTCCAGAAACCTCCCAAGAAAAATGGTTTGGACTTTTAAAACACAAGACAACAGTAAAAGAGACATTCACATACAGTTCCAAAAGAAAGAAAATGAAGCAAGGGTTAAAATCATAAAAAAGGAATCAGAAATAAAACCATGCTAGATAAGACCAGATATTCTGTTACTGATTATACTTAAGAGAAACAGAAGTTGTTGTTTTAGTGCAATTTTTAAAAGTCCTTTAAAATTTTGAAAAGGGATGTGTCTGAAAATGATGGTGTTCTGATGATTATTCCAGAGTTGAGGAACACAAAAAGAAAAACAAAGGTTGTTTTTACCAAGTTTAGAAAGCATCATGGGGACAGTTAAGATAAATATTGAACAGAACTTGGTATAGTAAGTTAGTATGGTATGATGAAAGACTTTAGCTATAAGTAGATAGGTTACCTAACCGTGCTTTGGCAGTAAACAGCAACATGTTCATTTTCTTTTGTTTTGAGGAGATTCATCCTAAAGTGTCATATAACGTGCAGTGATTAGTATGTGAACCTGCATTTGTAACACAGCTTATTGCAGCATGATATATACCGAGTCCAGTCTCAGTAAATGAGTGGAGGTTTGATTTATCTGACCTCCACTCATTTCCTTTGACCGTTTAATGTTTTATTTTTCTATTGCTAGATTAAATGATTTGCTTCCAGTGGGTAGCTATTTTGCAAAAGTTCACTGTCAACAAATGACATGTCTGACAAGGCTCAGTGGATGTGGATTCAGTTCAGGCAGACAACAACAAAGTTTTAAGATGTTTATTAAAACCGCTAAGCTAAAGGGAACGCTAGTTCCCTTTCAGTCGATTCACTCGGTACAACACATGTACTATGGGATATCACGCTCCCGCGTGTCCTGGCTGAAGACACCTTTAATCACGCCTTTAGGCAAATGACGTGATGACGACAAGTGACAGGCCCCGCCTGCACTATGTAACCGTCCGTCATCACAGTCATTCCTCAGTT
>NC_051444.1:28927240-28928384 GCF_001649575.2 Kryptolebias marmoratus
GAGGTACAACACATGGCTGCCCCGCTGCTCAGCTGGGCTCGGTGAAGAGCGGCTATTGAACTGAGGAATGACTGTGATGACGGACGGTTACATAGTGCAGGCGGGGCCTGTCACTTGTCGTCATCACGTCATCACGTCATTTGCCTAAAGGCGTCATTAAAGGTGTCTTCAGCCAGGACACGCGGGAGCGTGATATCCCATAGTACATGTGTTGTATCTCGTTCCTCTCCTTCAGGGAACAGTAGTTATATGCATAACATTACGTTCCCAGGACAGCTCTCTGTGTGGAGCAGCACAGGACTTGGAGCAGGTAAGTCCGCCGAGGGTCTTGAGAGGAGAGAGACAGAGTCCGTTAGCGAAGGGGTTAGGCGAGGAGCAGTGAAACTGTGATAATGTCACTCTTTTTATATATTTCCACTTCTCCATAAAATTAAACATTTCGAACAAGACTGTATTTTCATCACCCCACAGTTTAATCTTGTGTGTGAATGCCCAACCCTGCTCCTTAAACCGTAGCTAACTGAACAAACGGCGTTACATTTTCTGTGAAAAAACGATAGAACATGTTTTTTATAACTAGTGAGAAATTGAAAATCTGCCAGAGGGCTAAAGTGGTGGATATAGCATGGTGAAAACACAACTTTTTGTTTACAAGTTTCCATGGCAGCACTGAAAGTCATTGTGTGCCCTGTCTTTGAGCACTTTGAGTTGCCTTGTGCTGAAAAGTGCTATATAAATAAATGCACCTATCTACCTACCTACCTGTCCTCCCTGTGGTCGTGATGTAAAATGTTTCCTTTTGAACTTCATTGAGTTTGGACACTGTCAGATGTTTAGTGACTTATTCCTATTTTTATGATTCTATGTTTTTATAAAAAAGAGAATAAAAAGTGTTGTAAATAACCTGACCACGTGACCCAGAAGCAGAACCAAGCGCTAAATTAATTAAAAAGAGAAATAATCTAAAAGTTGTAAAAAACAATACGGAGAAATACATTTGATGCGTGTCTGCAACCAGTCTGCCTGGCCACAACAGTAATTAATGATTCATTTTCTTTTCATTTTACAACAGCATGTGTGACTGTATCTTAAGCATCCCCCCAAAGAATTGCTCCTAATAAATAGCCCTGCTTCCTGCCCCCCC
>NC_051444.1:28928428-28953806 GCF_001649575.2 Kryptolebias marmoratus
CCCCCACCCCCTAATGGAATGGGATTGTTGCTCTTGGTTTCAGCGATTCCTGCAATGACCAAAAGGCTTCTTACAGAAATTCAACTGATTTAGAGAGAGTGCTGCAAATGACTAAATGACTGTATCGTCTGCATATCAGTGAATGGATTTAATACTGTTCCTAATTCATTTATAAAAATGGGGACCAAGGTGGGTGCTAAAATAGATTTTAGAGAAACACCTATGATTACTGTAAGAAGGACTGATCTATAGTTTTCTATGGTGGCACTGAGTTAGACAAATCATTTCTAACCAATTTGAAACCGTTTCTCTGAATCTTGTTTTAGAAAATCTTGTTATTAAAAGTTGATAGTCTACTGCATCAAATGCTTTGAATAAATCAGAAAATACAGTTGCAGTGTTGTATACTGTTTAATGATTTAATAAGATAATTTGTAACAAGCAATGCCACTGTAATTGCACAATGGCCTTATCTAAAACCTGTCTGATTATATGAGAGAAATGTTTCAGTTAATAATTTATAAGGGATTCAAATACTTTACCCAGCACTGATGGTCTGGAGATTGGACAGTAATTATTTAAATCTGAGGGGTCTCCTCCTTTTAAAAGTGGGAGTACCAGGGCTCATTTCCAGATGAGTGGAATGGCACTGGAGGACAGACTCAAATTAAAAATTGAAACAGTGGGTTTGGCAATAAAATCAGGAGCTATTTTTAAAATGTAAGAATCTATACTTTCATGACCAGGAGACGAAGATCAGTCTAAGATCAACAGAGCTTTTGAACTTGTGAAACAGAAATAGGATAAAAAGAAAAAAAAATCTGTTAAGCAAAATGATGTAAACCTGGAGCTAAATTCTCTTCCTCTTCAACGTGAGATATGTTATTGGAATCAAAAATTGACATAGTAGAGATAAAACCATTGATAAAAATATT
This sequence comes from Kryptolebias marmoratus, assembly GCF_001649575.2. Lineage (NCBI taxonomy): Eukaryota > Metazoa > Chordata > Actinopteri > Cyprinodontiformes > Rivulidae > Kryptolebias > Kryptolebias marmoratus. The sequence goes on from NC_051444.1 coordinate 28,929,364, forward strand.
GGCATCATTTGTATCACTATGCTATTTGATACAATTTCAATGATTCAGAAAAACTGCCTTGTGAAATGGAGTTTGAAAAGAATTTAACTTAAATTTAGAAGGATAATTTAAGTGATCAATAATCATGGTGAGCTAGCAATCACATTTTGAAGATCCTAATAAATTTAGTGTGTTTGTCGCTTAAAGATCCATATAAAGTCCAGTCCAAAGAGTCTTTTGTTTTCTTTGTTAAAGTCCAGGAGCATTTCTTTGTTTGATAATTATAAAATAACTGTCATTGAACCAGAGATTATTTTGATCACTTATCCTAAATCTGCTCATTAAAATGTTTACAGTGTCTCTTATAAATGAAACATGATTTATACTTTGGCATCTTGAAGTTACGGATATTGAAAAATCTGAAGGGCACAGCTGGGAAGAGGAGGCCAGTACATGGAAAGATGGCTATTCTGTGAAGGAGCTGTTAGTGTGTCCTAGATCAAACTATTGCAAATTAGGATCAGCTGTAAACAACAATGCTCTTATTGTTGTTCATAACTTTCATTGACAGAATGTTTAAAAACAACTAGTGGGAAAAGGTTTTACAAAGTTGGAGGATTTGGATTTTATGCTGCTTTTTGCAGACAGTGTAGTCTTGTTTGCTTTAGCAGCCACTGAAAGTACAGGATGAAGTTCAGCACCTTCAAGTCTGAGGCTACATTCCTCTGCCAGAAAAAGAGTCCCTGGGTTGGGAATAAGTGACTGCACAAAATGTGGGAGATCAAGTATTGTGGGTTTGTGCTTATGAGTGGGGATTGAATGGAATCAGGGACTGATAGAAAGATTTAGGACATTGTATACAGAGATGCAGATGACACACTGGTCTGTTGTAGGAAATAAGTGGAGCCAAAAATTGTAGCTATCAATTTATCAGTCTGCATTCTAAGTCTTATCAAAAGTCATTAGCTGTGGGTAATGACAGCTGGTACAAACAGCTAAAATGAGCTTTCTTTGGCCTCACTTTCAGGTAGTTTAATGATCTGGTATAACTGCATTTTGGATGCTTTAAACTAGTGTTTTGCAGGGGTGCGACTATTGAAGAACGGCATTCGAGACAATGATTCCAAGATGTCTCAAAATGTCCTTGGGGGTCGATTCTTTTTGAACATGTTCAAAAGTTGTCTCTCAAACTAGTTGCAAAATTGTAGGCATTTCAAACACTTCTCGGTTTAGTTTCCATAATTTTAGAATGCTAGAGCTGGGTCACCAATATGTGACATGAGGTTGAATTGTTAAAATTAATACTGTAAGATATGAATCTATGGTCCAAGAGGAATCCAGAAAATCAACTATGGAGATAAGTCATAACTTGTCGAATTGGGATACAAAACTAACATGAAGCAAATGGTTGATACTTTATTGTTTGACTGTGTGTAATGGCGATGCCATTTCATGAAGTGAGCCATAGATGAATGAATGGATGGATGGATGGATGGATGGATGGATGGATGGATGGATCACACCTCTACAGATGAAAAAAAAATTCAAAAAGAATCAAAGGAAGTTCTTTTTCTTATGAGTCTGAAGCACAACTTAAATGAGAAACTGAGCTTTTCAAAATGATTTTTTTATACCTTTAAACCCAGCTCAACAAAGATTTGGCAAACACATACTTTTACACTGAACCTCATTCCTTTAGTTGTTTGTAATTAGTGCCATCCAAGGTTTCCAAGGTTGTTTTGTGGTTGTGTGTGAAGTCCTCCAAGAATCCTAGAAATGAGTAAACAGAACCCTCTGTCAGTGTTAGAGTCCTGAGCTTTGTTGGCTGCTCGCTTCATTACCGTCCTGGTCAGAGCTGACGCATGCTTCCCGTCTGACATTAGCTCTGTTTAGCCTCATTGCACTGCCCACTCTTTTAACTCTATATCTGCGTGTTGGCCAAAGCACAAAGAACGCGGCAGTTTGCCGAGGAGTGTCCTGTAAGCTGGGATGCAACAGAGCGCGGCAGCCTGCCAAGTGCTGGCCAAGAAAAGCAAAAAAAGCACAGGAGGGATTTAGTCAAGTGCTCATTTAAATATGAGTGAGCAACAGACTGTTGAATTTGAATGAGATTATAAAAGGAAGACTGAGTGGGATGAATTTCAGTTTCAGGGCATTACATGTTTTTGTGTCTTCACCCCTCACTTCCTTCCCCTCACTTCCCCAGCCTCCCAGAGGTGAGATAATGACTCCCAACAATGAGCAGAGGGGAGGAAGTTGGCAGCCCGTCGCCACAGTGGTTCTTATGGCACGGCTGCTCCTCCCCACCAATTTATCTGTAAACACACATGCAGACACACCAGCAAACACAGGATCTGGGTTAACAGAGCATCATATCTGAGTGGCTCTCGGCAGCAGCTTCCACTGCAGTGGTACGCATTGCACCTCTGAAACCTCTGAAATCAGATCTCAGCTTTCACGGCAAAAACATTCATCCATAAATATAAATATTGCGTGTGTGTGTGTTTTGGTAGCCTTTGGGGATGGCTTTATAAATCTTCAAAGCTAACATCAGCAGCAGGTGGAGGGAAGAAGAGGGGGGAAGGAGACAGATGGAGAAGAAACGGTGATGGGGGATAAGAAAAAAAAAAATTAAAAAAAAAACGAACTCGGAGGGTGGGAGAGCAGATTGAGAGAGGCAGAGAGGGGAGGGTGGGAAGAGAAAAGAGGTGGGATGAGAGTAAAGAAGGAGGGGAGATTCATCCAGTGAGACAGAAGTTTCAGCGCTGCGCTTCAACACACAGCCCGGACAGAGGATAACAAGCACACACGTACAGGTGAGGCATTTCCTTGCTTTTCTGTAAGGTGATTTCCTAAGCTTTCTATATGCTCAAAGCGGATGTTCAGGTGTGAGTGTGGACGTAAAGAAGTTCAGGTGCAGCTTAAGTTGAGAGTGTAAAGGCATGGTGTGTACATATCGGAGCATCAGCAGAAGGTTTATGGCTCATATTAACCATTCAAAATGGGCTTTTCCCACCTTTTTTCTTTTAAAGTGCAAGAGCAGATTTTCCAGATGAACTAAAAGCACAAAAGGTGTTAAATGTTGCTGTTAAATTCAGGAATGCTTTGAAAGTGCTGCTGGAAAAGCACTGCACTGTTTCCATGAGCATTCAGCAGTCGTGCCACGTCTGTGAGCAGCATGCATTATTTATCTGCGCTGATCTCCAGAAACAGCGATACCTCTACAGGGACGGAGAGAGAAATGTATATGGTGGAAGTGTTAAGCTCATAGGTGATTGCTGGAGTGATGTGTGATGTGGAGGGGGGGGCGCAGACGGACAACCTGCATCTTTTATCCATTCATTTGAGCCACACATGTCTTTGGAACATCTTGGCACAGTAGGTCACAGCCTGATGTTAGAAGTATGCCTGGATATCCTTTGGATTATTTATCTGTCATTACCACCGTGGAGATATCAGAGATTCCCTGGCAGGAAGAGACGGTGAATAAGGCTGAGGTGTTGAGATCTCGCTTATCTACAGATGAGAGTTCCACTCAGAGGAGCTTGACTCCTTTTGTCTGCAAAAGCAGTATCTTAATCCACATCAGTGTAACACATGGCTCCTTGCAGGCTACAGATTGATCATCTGGCTCAGTGTGTGTGCTGTATGCACATATGCTTGTGTTCTTTACAGCATCTGTAAGTGTCTGCATGCCTGCATCCAGATGCTTGTGCAGCCCGCTTCTATTGAGGGCTGATCACAGCTGCTCATGCCATAGGAGCAAACAAAGAAACTAAGATTAATGAGATATAAAAATATCACACTCGCAGCATACACCCTTTATTTTCAAGTACAGATGTACTTCACGTAAACTCAGCCTCCAGCTGGATCTGATATGTTCAGAGATTGCTTTTTTTTTTTAGACAATTGCACCTGCAGCTGACATAAATCAAGATGCACAGCATTTTCAATCTTTCGAGGGACATTTAAAAAGCACTAAGGAAAGAAATGTTTTGGAAATGTGTTGAATTTTTTTTTTTGTTTAGTTCATCATAAAGGTACCATCTCTTCTTGCACAGTCCTGGACAATATGGGGACAGATACAAAAATTAATTCACATAAAGGTTTGATTTAAAATATGTTCAAATGGTAATACAAACAGATAAAATGAAAGAATATATACACACCGAACCATCCGAATCCACCACATTTCACTACAAAATCAATTTTTCCACTTTTGCAGCTATCTGTGATGGATATAGAGGTCAAATTATAAGAACTAAACCCATTTTAAAGAGAAAGATATACAGTATATTCTTGTATAATGTCTGCCCCCTGTTACCAGTGTTTTAAATACAAACTTTGTGCAATGTGTTAGCACTCAGTGTATAAGTTGGGATGACTTTCAGCTACTTCTACATAAAATTTTAGTTCAATGTCTGAAAAACTGGCCGAGTTAAAACCATTTTATTGTTTGCTAACTTCAATTAGCTTTGTCGGCCATCTTCAATCGGGTTGACTCCAAAAGTTGCAGATGTGAACCCAGTGATTACTTTCTGAGAATTGCGAAAATCTGTTCAGTGGTTAATAAGATATCTTGTTAACAAACAGACAAACAAACAAACAAACACTTTTCATGGGGGAGAGCAACAAAAGGTTTCGAACCGCATGTGTTAAAGTATAATTTTTATCCAAAACTTATTCCTGAGCACATTTTGATTCTCCTTTTTTACATTAAACAAAAACCTGAGGGCCAACCCCCTTCTGGAAATGTCCAGTCTGCTGCGATTGGTCAGTTCCAGTGACCTGATCAGGCACTGTCGACACTTCTGCAGCTCTCTACACACTCTTCACACTTTCAGCTAGTCATAAACTAACACTCGATGAAGAGCCCTTCACACTTTGAGTCAATTTTAAATGTGAGCAGTACCTTCATGTTTAACACACAGGGAACTGTTTCACAGTGACATATTGTCAATTATCCTTTTGAGACGCATCAGCTGTGTGAATTGTACCATGACATTTTTGAAAATGCTTGGACTCATGTCATATAACTTCAAGGCTTTAAAAGTGCCAGATTTTTTTTTAAATTAAAGTGCTCAAAAGTGTTTGAAATTGTAATGAATTTGTCAGATATCACTATTCAGACCATTAACCGTATAAGATAACAGTAGACAAAGTATCCTACATTCTTCTCTTGTTCAGAAATGAAACCACAGAATCTTGTTTTACGGGTGCTGCCATGTTGAATTGGGTTGACTTCACTGACATGTATTAAGATAATAGACCAAGTGTCTTTGCTTCCCCTCGTTCTTGGGAATTGAAGCCAGCAGGACCCAGTTTATAGGAACTGCCATGTTGTATTTTTGGAAAAAGCATCTGTGCAACAGCAATGTGGGGTCAGGTGAACTTTCCTTTAAGCAAGATAAAAACTAATCACAGCCAAACGTGTTTGAAAATAAATACTTGAACGTACAGCAGTAAGGTAACATTTATGTGAGTCAACACCTGAAAAAAAATTCCTGAGCTGTATTTATTTTTATTTTACCAAACACAAACACAAAACACAAAAATGGTTTTATAATGTAAATGACTGCAGTCAAACACAGCTGTAATAAAAACAAACTGGTGAAAGCACTGCTGAGGATAGTGGGAGATGTGTTGTTCATCCACAGTCCTTTACACCACAACTATATGGGCAACAATATGTTTATTTGTATCTTTACCACAAGGTGATAGATTTTTTTTTTTGCTATTTAAATTTGACTTTGCTAAAGGTGTAAGATCCTTTTAGGCATTTTGGGAAGATTTACAAAATATTCTTATAAATTAGTAACATGGGTGGTGTAAGGAGGTTTGAGGGAATGAGAGAAATGATCACCTGACCATGGAGGTTGTGTTTTCATCCAACTTTGGGTTTACTGTTTTGCTTTTTTGTCTTTGTTCTGCTTTATTGGTGAACTGTTAAAATATCATGCATGATTATCATGCATGAATGAAAGCGCAGGATTTACTATGAAATGATTTAGAAACAAAAATGGGTTGCAGCTCAGTTTGAATTGATTGCGAAAACATTGAAGTGGATTCAAAGCAACAGCAACTCGTCAGCATTCAATAATTATTTTTCAGGATATTCCGAACACTAAATGACCCTAAAGAACACAAAACCTATTTTTGCCATTGATCACATGAGGTGTTTAGGCGCTGTGCAGAGTAAAACGAATCATAAGACATTTCTGTGGGATCAGCATTGCAGTTTGCTGTCTTTTACCAAATGACACAATTAACTCTGAAAAAGTGGAGCGAAATTTCCCAAGAATTCTTGTTTTGTTTTGCAGTCCTGTTAGACTCAGTCTCTCTCTTTGTCATTATATAGTATCTCTCATTAGTTTTCATTTGGAAAATAATGATTTGCTGTTTACTGTTCCAACTGTGACAGGTGTTATTTTCCCCAGTGGAGTTTCTCATGATTTAACTTTCTAAACTTTTTGTTTTGTGCTGTAATTAATTCTGGATCTGCTTCCGCCTGCCTCACATGTAAACAGAGGAGAAAAACAGCTCTGTTCATCCCCCAAAGCTTCAACTGTTCCTCTGACGAACCTTAAAAACACTGCTTACATTAAATCAAGTAATGACAGCGATAAATGCAAAATGATCCTGATCAAACATAGTTGCTATTGAGTGAAGATTCATAATTTCTTTTATTTTTTTTAGGAAAGACAGGTTGTTTACTAAAGATATAACTAAACTTGGCATTGCCTTAACAAATGATTTTAACTTAAACATGATTTCCAAATTTACACATTTACAACTGATATTTGATACGCTATTGGATTTTATTATGCGATCACAACATCTCCATGAGAATCTCCATATTTTATTACATGAATAAACACAGTATCTTTTATTTAGATAGAACCGATTTTTAAATAATCGGAATACTAATTTTGTTGTTTTCACTGTCAGTTAGAAATAGAGAACTGATGCTGTCTCACACAGGCAGCATCTCCTTGGAACGATTAAAAAAACACAGAAGGGAATTTTGAATATGGACAATGAAATCAGGTAAAAGGAGACAGAAAATCTATAACTGGAACTCCAGTGAAGGTGTTGTATTTGCCCAGGTGAAAGATGTTAATGGTTGGAACAATGTAACAAATCCTAACTGCTGCATTTGTACATGGAGTGAATAAAGAAGATCAAATTAATGGAAATTTTTTGTCTTAATTTTTGTGGTGATTAGTCAGCAAGAGTTTCTGCAAGTTATAGCTCAGTTTCTTCTGAAAAGAGTGCACATCTAAGGCGTTATACTGGATATGTGCAACCGGAGAATGATATTAAGATAAACGAGTGAATCTGATGAAAAGCAATACTATTTCGACAAATATATATATACTGTATATATGAGCACATTCAATTTAGGTTGGAAAATACCTCTCCTGATGTCAGGTATTACAAAGTAAATCTGCTTTGATATCAGAAAGATTGATTAAAAATGAATAACTCATGTTAGACAGTTTGCTTCAGGTAGGAGGAGAACGGCACAAACTCTGGGTTTTTATATAAAACCTGCCAGTGATCAGGTTTACTTCACAGAGTCTGTTTACTGAGGTGATAGACTCAGTTTAGTTAATCTCTCTTTTGGAACAGAAAACACAGTTTCCCTAAACTCAGGATTCACTTCCTCAGAGATTTAACATAATCTGCTTTCTTGAATACCCCTGTTTCAGGTTTTGTTACTTTGTTTTGTTTTGTCATTATTAATAATTTGTTGGCTTATACACTGTATATACATTAAAACAATTAGGGTAGGCCTACAGTACATGTAAGCACATCCATCCCAGCTACTGGCATACCAGAGTTCTGATTTACTTTTTAACCTAATTTGTTGTTTTGGTTTTTTTTATTTAGTTTTAGGTTCTTTTTTTTTTAAAAGCAGTGTTAACAGACAGCAAAGGTTCTCATGATGTGGCAGCAGTGATGTAACCCAGAGGTTTGTCTTCTGGGTGGTATTCCAGTAGAGCAGGTTCAACACACTTGGGGAAACTTTGAGTTTTTACTTTGGCTTTCACAATCAATTCAATCAACTCTGAGTATCCTAACCTCGAGTTAAGAGCGTACACAAGTGCAAATATAAAACAATAATCAATGGAGCCCCAATACTAAGGCAGTTTCTCAATACCAAGTATGGTAAATATGTACTTACCAAGTACATCTAAAAGTATTCACCTAAGAGTTTTAAAAAATGTAGATTGTTTTTGCAAAAAAAGTTGTTTGTTTTTCCTACATTTATATGAAAAGTAGATAAATAAATGGCCTATATTTCTTTAAAAGCTCATTATTTAAAATGTTGGTTTGGGAAAATTGTTTTCACTTTAGAAAAATGTGTTTATAAATAGGAACTACAATAAGCCAATTTTTTTTTTTATCATTTTGATTGCAGAAATGGCTTTAACAATACAGAACAACCAAGAAAAAGTGAATTATTGCCTGTGACTTCATGGGCTTGATCAGTCTTCTGTAATTATTGAGAAGCTACTGTTAACTGTTCATTTCTGCTTCTAAGTTATTTAAGTGAACTAAAGAATGATGTTCGGTTATGCTAACATGATTTATTCTTTAAATTGTACTTTGATTTAAGAGCTTTACTAAAAGATTAAGTTGCATATGGAGACCTTTTTGAGTGAGACAGGAGCTGTCTGGCATTTTGTTGTCCAGGAATTGCATAGGTTTGATCTTTTAAATGTGTACAAGTTGCAAAGAGAATCACAGTACAACATCCAAGAGGGCTTTTTTCAAAAAATATTTAGCCACAATGAAGTTGTCCTTCTTGACAATCCAATAATGTGAACAGCTGGTATTTTGGATGGGTTTCATCTGCACAGATGTTGGTAGAGGCGCTCAGCTCCGTTTCTGACAACATTTGATATTTAACCAGGCTGCTGCTGCTGCAACAGTAACTCTGGCAACGTGTTCCAAATAAAGCTGAATGTGGGATTTTTTTTATTTTTTTTATTTTTTACAGATACGATTCTGTTGCTACCAGGTACACCCCTGCAAGCACCAAATCACACACTCAAAGCAGGTGGAGGTCTGCTCACTTTGAGCTTGGCAAGCTTAAACACACGGCATGCTTCCCACACATGCCACAAAAGCAGAATGAAACCAATCAGGTTAAATTACTGTCCAGCTGCAGAAAAGCATGTTGTGGAGCAGAGTGAGTAGAAAGTGTGAAATGAGATGTGATGAAGAAACAGACAAGTTAGATGACTTTAGGCTTTACATGTGGAGGTTTGGATTACTGTCTGTTATAAACAAGTTGTTGGATAAGCTTTAAACAGAGAGAGATGATGGTGCTGCAGCAGAGGATGTCTCAGTGTCAACACCTGATAATCCCTCAGAGCTACACTGTTCTGACTCCTGCAATGTTCTGAAAGGAACCTGCACACAAAGTTCCTCCGTCTGCAATCCAACAAGAAAAATAATCCTGTGGATTATCTTTTGCTGCGTCATCGACTTGTGAAACAGTTGTTTAATGATTTGGACTATTTCTTCTGTTTTTCTATTGAACAATTATGCAAATAATACCAAAAATGTGTGACTTTGCTGTCTTTGCTAGAGACAGCCAGTGCTTAAATAAATCATAATGGGCTCCTAACTGAATGTAAAGTGAGTTCCTTTTAATTACAGCAGCAGGAATAATTTCTCTGTTTGAATCTGCAAAATATTTAATTTCTTTCCTTTTAGTCTGATGATTTGTTGATGTGAATATAATTATATAATTTATATTTAGATGTAAATTACACTCCTGTGTATCACATGTGCAGATAAAGTTAGAGTGGTAAGCCCCGTTTTTCATAATTACACATTTACACGTTCACAAACTGTTTTCACTCCTAACTAATCACACACCGTTGTGTAGGAGCCCACTGCATCCGTTTTACAAATACAAGATACCCTCAACATCATTTTTAGGCTTGCAGGATTTCCCAGGCTCATATATAGGATCTACAGCCACAGCTGCACATCTCTGCAGTGTGGGAAATATGGGCAACATTTTAGTTTTTTTCTTTGCAATATCTCTTTTTTGCACATTTCAACATTCTTCATTGTCACATTTTCACAAACAATAAAATCTTAAACTACATTTCAAAGTAAACAGGGAGCTAGTGCAAAGATGCCAAACTAGGTGAGATCAAAGCCAGCTCCTCCAAGTCTGAAGCCATGGGTCTCGAATGGCAAAAGGTGGAATACTCCTTCCTGTTTTGTGGTGAGTCTCTGCCTCTAAATGAGAAGATTGGATGGCGTGAGAGATAAACCCTTTAGTGGGGGCTTCATCTGCAATAATGCAGTCTTTCTATTAGCTTTTTCAGTAAAGGACGTGAGCCAAAAGGCAAAGTTCTGAATTTATGTATGTATGCTTGTATGTATGTATATATGTATGACAAGGCTCGGTGTGTTTAGATTCAGAGCAGACAGACACCAACAAAGTTTTAAGGATTTTATTGTCACTGTTTGGCTAAGAGAGATGCTAGCTCTAGGAACAGCAGATAAGACCACCGGGGACTGTGGGCAGATAAAGGGTGGGGGTCTTTCGGTGCAGGGAGCGGGCTAACGGGAGAGTCCATAAAAAGCCAGGAGATCAGAGAGCAGAAGCCAAATCCAAATCGATACGAACCAGTAAGCAAAGTCCAGTGAACAGACATGAGGCCGAGAGCCAGAGATCAGAGTCAGTAGCGGTATCAGGCAAGGAGCAGGCAAGGGTCGTGATTTGTAGGTCAGGCAAGAGGTCAGGATCGAGGAATCAGGCATGGGCTGTGGTATAACGCTAGACATCTACTTGGCAAACCGTTCAATAATCTGGCACTGAGTGAAGTGAAGCGTGAGCTTAAGAGAGACCAGGAACAGGTGAGCATGATCAGGTTGATTGCTGGGGAATGAGATCAGGTGGCGAGGCAGGAACAGAGAGGCTGTGACCGGAGGCGTGGCAGGAACAGGGAAACTGTGACAATGTACTGTATGTATATATGTTTGTATGTATTGACGGATGTTTGGATGGCTGGCTGGATGGATGGAGGGATCAGTGGCATTTAATTTAACAACTTTTACAAATTTGTACCAAGAACTATAATTGCCTATACTTCACCAAATACTTCAAAGTGTAATAGAGTAATTGAATAAAGAAACCTTTTCAAAAGGAGTTGAGAAATAGATTCAAGTTTGGAAGTGCTGTCAGTTTTACAAATATTGAGCTAAAATCTTTTCGGAGTTTCGGAGAGTCATTTCCAACACATACTTAAGGCTCGTATATTGCAAAAGGTCTTTTTTTTTTATTTGGCAGGCAAGGCAACAAAGGATACACATTCTTTCAAGGGATGCTACTTTAATTTAAAAAGGGGTAAATCCCATCCAAATGATTGGCTGACAAAAAAAAATAAAATACAAAAATTTTTTAATGCCAATGACAAGTCTTCTGAAACAGAGATATCCATAAAACAAAACAACATAACCCAAAAGTAGATTGTGCATCTATCAAAAAATATTGTTTTTGTATAGGCAAAAAATATATACAGTGATTGTACTGCATGTTCCTGAACAAGAAGCATGTTTTGACATTCTCTTTATGACTGATTGCTATTTAACATAAAAAAACAAAAGTTCAACATAAAAATATTAAAGTACTAGTATTTACCAGCAATTTGCAAGGAAGTTTCGATGGTTTTATTTTTTTGCTTTTTGTTTTTTTATTTTTTTTTTATCAGAGTGGCATTTCAACTCAGCATGAGGTCGTCATTAAATTTTGTTCAGAAATGTGTTATTTACTATCATGGCTCAGAAAGAACTCATGCACACAAGTCCAGTTGACTTTCAGTGATATTTTCACAAATTAAATAATGCAGAGACAAGGATAGCAGAGAGCAGTCTGTGGACAGGTTGGTTAAAAGGCAAACAAGTGTTGGGATGATGACAAAAGCTAACTGTGGTCAGGAACAAACAATAAAACAGACTGATCAGAGAATCGAAGCATATACTGCTTAAGAAAACAGCAATGTTTTATTTTTGTGGGAATGGAAATGTTGAAAACCTCAGTTATGAACAAAGCTTTTTTATTACAGATGGGTTTCTATAGAGCCAATTATAACTAAAAACTCAACCCTGAAACCGAAAAAAAGCTCACACTGGTTTGAGATGCTACATGTTACTGCAAAATAAAAAGTAAAAGCAGGACAACCTGTAAAGACAATAGAGTTAAGTTTTACTGTCATCTGCCTAATACTTTAAAAACACATGTTTATTTGTAATGGCACAGCAGCAAAGGTTAGAGCTGTTACCTCACAGCAAGAAGATCGCAGGTCCGTCTCATGGCCTTTCTGTGTGGAGTTTACATGTTCTCCTGCACATGCTGGGTTTTGTCATGATACTCCAGTTTCCAGAAACACGCATGTTAGGTTAATTAGTAATTCTAAATTTTCTTGTTCTTTTGGACTTGATCCATACCTCATAACCATAGGTGAGAGTTAGAACATAAACATCCATCCATCTATCCGTTTTCTTCCGCTTATCCGGGGTCAGGTCGCGGGGGCAGCAGCCTAAGCAGAGAAGCCCAGACTTCCCTCTCCCCAACCACTTGGGCCAGCTCCTCCGGGGGAATCCCAAGGCATTCCCAGGCAAGCTGAGAAACATAGTTTCTCCATCGTGTCCTGGGTCTTCCCCTGGGCCTCCTCCCAGTGGGACATGATCGGAACAAATAACCAGGTAGGTGTCCAGGAGGCATCCTAATCAGATGCCCAAGCCACCTCAACTGGCTCCTCTCGATGTGAAGGAGCAGCGGCTCTACTCTGAGCCTCTCCCGGATGATCGAGCTTCTCAACCTATAGAACATAAACAGACCAGTAAATTGAGAGCTTCTGAATCAACACTTTCTTCACCTCAATGCAGACCAAAGCAATTCTCAATTCTTTGATCCAGCTCCCACTTCCTCCTACCATCACTTCAAGACTCCCAGATACATGAACTCCTCCACTTGTGGTAGAGACTCACCCTCGACACCACAAACAGGATTGAAGACAAGGGATAGCTCTGGTGGAGTCCAACCAGCACCAGTAACAAGCTTGACTTTGTGCTAAAGATGCAGACACAGTTCTTGCCGTGGTTATATGGGGATCAGGTATCTCTTAACACTCCTGAAACCCTCGTAACTGAAGAGAGGAAGAAAAGCCCTTGTACCTTTGGGTCAATTTGACCCGAAGGCTACAGGAGGGTTAAAAGTGATTGGAGCACTCCATTCTCTAACAGCACACCCCCACATAATGCCTCCCCAGGGAACACAGTCATAAGCTTCTCCAGATCAACAAAACACATGTAGACAAGAAAGTCAAAGGCTGAGAAGTGTGATCCCTCAACAGTTGGTTCACATTCGACCCCCAATTTTAAAAATTGGAACCACCATTCCAGACTGCTACTCCACAGGCATTGTCCCAGCCCTCTATATGATATATGTATAGGAGACGTGTCAATCATGACAGCTTCACAATGTCCAGAGCCTTCAGCATCTCAGGGAGAATCGCATAAACCCCTGGCACTCCTTAAAGGTGGACATGGTGACTGGATTAAGGAGATCCTCAAAGTGCTTCTTCCACAGTCTGACAATATTCCCAGTCCAGGTCAGCAGTTCCCCAACTAAACTAACCAAACTCTTTGAAGCCAACCAAAAGTCCTTATCCATGGTCTCCCCAAATTCCGCCAACACTTTCTCTAAAATAGCATTCACACAAACCTCATTAAAATGTTTAAGGTCAGTGCTGTTTTTAGACCACAACTCTATACTTTGGTTTTGGACCCACTATGATTAGCTGTTACCTTGGCAGTCCGGTCAAACTTAAACTGTTTCAAAACTGGGGTGGTTCAAAGACCTATGTACAAAAGATAAGGTATTAATTCTTCATAACTTTTCAACAGAACCCCAAGTCAAAAATCTGAATAAGTTGCTTAAAGTATACTGTGTACAAAAATACACTAGTAATTCTGGTTCCTTCCAGTTTTCTAGCTGGTGTCCTATCTCTAAGATGGAAAAAAAAATCTAGTGGAAGATGAAAAACAGACATCCAGACTGTATCTTTCTGTAACTCAAAGTGAAAATAAATAACCAGCTCATCCTGCAATCTAAAAAAATATAAGCCAGACTGGTTTTACTCAGCATGTTTCAGTGAAAAGCTGTCTGCAGTTCTGTATGTACGACATGTTGCTGGATTTGTTGGTAATGTGTTTAAGGACAGCATGAGTAAAGAGTAAGCTAGAATGAATTAATTAAATAATAGATTGGCAAAGATTCCTGCTTTTATTTAGATTTGTTTTAAGTTTTACCCTTGAGTGTTTATTGCTAGTATTAAGTGAAATGTAAAAAAAACCCTCAAATATTCAGAAACTTTAGCTTTCACATTCAGTTTCTCCCTCAGGAGGAATTTCTCTGAAACCAACTCATTTATAAATAACCAGACTACCTCCTCTGATATAAACAATAAAAATGCCAAACTTTATGAATCTGTTGAATACTGTGACAGTTTATCCTCAGCATGTGAGCTTTGTCATTGTGAGCTTGTTAGTATTTTTACAGCAAGCATATAAATCAAAGCCTTGTTTCATGAAGCCTTTACAGAGCTGTATCTCTCTGAGGCTTCCAGTCCTTTTTGACTTTCAAGGTCTTTTCGTTTACTTTCAGCCTCCAGAGGAAAGCTGCCTCAATGCACTCTCCTACTCTTCACCATTCAAGTTGTCTCTTGTATGAAATTTAAAAAACCAAATCAGATTTTAGTGAACATTGATTTAAAAATCCTGCCCTTTTGAAACATTAAGGAGATTAATTTTAGCATTTCATTAATGTTTTACAGAATTGAATATGTCTTATTGTTTTGTTGTTTACCTTTTTTTATTTTGAGGTGAATGGTCCAATTTTCTGCTACTATAACCCAAAATCAAAACTAAAACAAAGCAAAAAATTCAAAACTACATCTTTGCTTGTTTTATTTTTTTTCTTCAACCCATTCATTTACATTGTAATCTCATACTGCTTCTTACATGACTGACATGTATTTGCTCCTTGTGATCACACTCCTAATGAGCGAAGGCAGCAGTCAGCGGGTCCAGTCTGCTGCCTTACTCGTGTCCCGTCTGTCATGGATTGATCAAACCCTGCTGTGTCTCCTGGCAGGACACCAGGTTGCTACTTGCTCCTCCTTTTCCCTTTTCTCTTTCTGGCTCTGCAGTAAAAAAAGACAGCTTTTACCGAGCACCATTTTCTGCTCCAGGTTCACTTTGTACTCTCAACTGTGCCAAGAGAACAACAGAGTTTACAAAGCGGATTTCAGTTCATAGAAGTAGATCTCTGTTGCGTGCTACAACTGCAAATCCTGGCTTACACCTCAAAGTCTTGTTTCCTTTGTGTTTCGTCTTTCTTTCTGTTTGCATTTCTGTCTTCCATCCCTGCCATGCATCCGGTCCCCAGGCAGGTCCTGGTGTCTACAGCTGAGCAGGCAGCTGACAGCATAGTGACAAGTGCTGAGGATGAGAAGCGATGGAGGGAGGGCGGAGGAGGGGATTAATGAGCGGGACAGCAGCAGCAGGGGTCTGTCAATGCACCTCCAGATAACAGCTCCCCCAACCCCCTTTGATATGTGTCCCAAGTGAGCAGGTTGCTACACAAGCTTGTGGCTGTGAGGTTGGGCTAGAGGTGCTCATTAGTCTCTCCAGCCTTTCCCTTTTTGTTTCCACTTTGTGTGTTTGGACAGGAAGGACGGTGATGTCAGACCTTGAACAAATAAATGAGCAGAATATAAAAAACAGCTCTTCGAAACAAATGGTTTAATTCAAGATTATTCAGACACTCAGTTTTGCAGCCAACTCGTTCTCCTCTCACTGTTTGCACAAAACGCTGCACGGAGGGGTGCGGTAGGCGGGGGGAGGGCTTTTATATTGAAAAACAACAAATCTACGAGTCTACAGACCAGAGTTACAAAACAATGGACCATTAATGTTCAAGTACAACATTAAAACTACTGAAGAGTGGAAAAAATAATATAATGTCACACACTTGACTGCTCATAAGGAACCAAACAAAAAGCTGAAATTAGTAGACAAAATATACAAAATATGCAACAAAATTAAAATAAGAATTATTGAAGATAACTCCTAAAAGAATGATCAGATCAAATTAGAACAAACTGTTGTTAAAATAAATAAATAAATAAATAAAAGAACAAACTGTTTAAGAAATCACTTAAGATGAATCAACAACGTACAATAAACGTGCATTTATCAAAGCAACAAATGTGAAAATCTGCAAATCTGACTGGAGAATAGGTGAGAAATTTTCATGGAGGAGTCAAGTTAAGAGCCACAGCCACTTATCTCAACCTTATCTCTCAGTTACATACAGGGCATGCAGTTGAACAAAATGTCATTTTGATGCATATGCACACAACAATTAACAGAAACAACAGCAACAGCAAAATAGGCAGCTTGAAAATGACTCGAGCAGCAAGGCAGAGATTAAAGATCAGAAGCACACTGTTGCACAAAAGAGATAGTGACGAATGAAAGGCAATTACATTATCTAATAAGGTGCAATTACAATTTTTGTCTGATGTTTGATTTAAAAAGTGAGTTCTTAGACAGAAGTTCAGAGGACAGGGGAAGCATGTTATGGGTGAGTGTGCATGTCCACGGCTCTGACAGCTTGACAGAAGATACTGGTACAAAGCTTCTGCAGCGGTAAGTTTCTAAGGCACTATACAGTGCATTGGTGAACATTTCAAACAGCACTGGAATCAACCTGATTCAAAATGGCCACTACAGCTAATCAACCTTAGCCAACACAAACTCGGTCAGTTTTACTGATATTGAGCTAAAGTTTGGTGTGGTAGTAGCACAAAATTTTGCAATATTGTGTGAAATTGCACAAGGTTTCAAGGTTTTACCAAAACTCCATCTCTTTTTATTATAAGATTATCTTAGTTTAAAACTGTTATGATAGGTGTACGGTGATATGCATTTGATCCAGAATTGCTAGGCTTTTGTTTGTTTTCACTTTTTTCCCATCTAGACATTGCTGGTGTTGCTGTGTAAAGTACAGGTAGTGAAGCTGCTAACACCCAACCCCTGGTGGATCAGGTGAGTCCACCAGGGGTTGTTCCAGTTCTTGACTAGTCAGAATCACAAAGATAGTCTTTTTTTTTTTAGTTTAGTTTAGTTTAGTTTATTTATGCACAAATAAAACTACAGATAAAAATACAAAAGAACAATAATTATAGCAGTGCAGGAATAGGCAAAAGCCCAAAGGGCTTATATAAAGCCACTCAAAAGCATATAATAAAAAATAACACAAATCCAAGAAAACAAAAAATCATAACATTGAAAACATAATCATATAAAAATAATAATTATAAAAAAACACTTAAACAAAATTATAAAATAGAAATAATGTGACAATAAAAAGTGGCAATTATAGTTCATTAATTAAACATTTTTCAAAATAAGACATTTTACCACTAAATATCATAAAGTTAAAAGCTTTAAGCTTGATGTCAGCATAAAAGGATTAAAATTCATCTCCATTTTTAAAAAATAATTTATGTTGAAATTACTTTGTTTATATATTTGTGATCACTAGTAACGGCAAATCACTCATTAGTTTTGTGTGTTTATTTTTTTAGGTGGTGGTACGTTGTTTATATAATGCTAAAATTTAAATGTTTTAAAATTGTATGAAATTTTTTTGTGACCAGGCTCCTTCTAAAAGAATTAATTAGCTGTATAATGCATCATGATTTTTATGTGTCTGTGTGTGTGTGTGTGTGTGTGTGTGTGAAAAAACTGAATAAAATATGAACATGAAGTTGGAGTTTTTTTAAATTTTAAGATAATTTATTTAATCTAAACCATGAAGCATAGACAGTCAGACCAAGATTAGCATTTTTCAAAAATGAATCAAAATTTGGATGAGAAAGAAACAACGTAGTATCATCAGCAAACATAATTGGTGAAAGAACATTAGAAGTATTAGCTAAATCATTTATATAAATCAAAAATAATAATGGCCCAAGGACGGAGCCTTAAGGAACTCCACAAAGTATCTTAGCTCTGTTTGAATTGCAACCTGAAATGTAACTATTTAACCATTTATAAACAATACCATGAAATCCATACTCAAAGTTTTCGTATCAGAATGTGAGGATTTACAGTGTCAAATGCTTTTGATAAATCAATAAAAAATACTACAAGAAAATTCACTGTTTTCAATTGCAAAAGTAACATTGCCAACCAGATAAAGCAAGGCCTTTTCTGTCTTTGTAATGGAGAAAATTTTTATTGTCAGTTGTTTGGGCATTAACTTTGACTTACCAAGTAGCAACTGATCAGCAGACTCAAAGCACAAAGTTACTTGATAACACAAATGTTTGATTGAAACAAGTTGTCTCACTCACACCTAGGGACAATTTAGATTTACCAAAACAAATAACAGCAAACTGAAAATCATTACTGTTCATATTGATGGAGGGACATTGATGATATATGATGATATCTCTGCACTGTGAAAAAGATTAGTGTGTCGGTAAAAAACTAGAAACTCTAATGATCTCATGGAACACAAGCACCTGATTGAGACATCCTCTTTAATTCTATAACATGGATGACTCATAGTTGGCATTGGATACTAATTTTATTATTTCTGAAAACAAGCTTGTGGACACAGAACATATTTTAGAACAAACTAAATTATTTTTGTGGGGGCAGAAAATTCAGACTCCACTGCATTTGGTCTTAAACCATCTGATAATATAGACCAAAACATCACAGGGTCATTTTTTTGTATAAGAAATCTTTCTTTCATTGTAGAAAAAAGCTAAATTATTCATTGCTAGGTATTCATGTCGTGTCACACTTTGATGTCTATCCAGAGTCCAAGTGCACATTTTATTACTGAGTTCTGGTAATAGGTGTGGACTTTTATATGCAGCCTCGCTCAGATTGTTGCTCCTTAAATTCTGTCTCCCAGCAGGTAGGCGTCCAACTGAGGCGGCTTCAGAACATCAGTCACACACACTGCACCGGTTAAACACAACAGGCAGCCTGGGTTTTTATGGAAACAATAAAATGCTGAGATTTTCTGTAAATGTGAGCCCAAGCATGTGCTAGCAATAAAACTGACTAATTGAAGTGACTGATGAAAAAAAATGTTTTTTTTTTCCTTTACTCTTTCGAGTTAGCCTGGGGAGGTTTTTTATTCGGAATCAGTCGTTCAGCATCACTGAATGAATCAAGCAAAACACATATTGATTTTTTTTTCTCTTTCAAAGAGGCTACACTCGATTGATCTGAAAGGTCACTGAAGTCCATTGGGAGGTTGTGCACTTAATATGTGTGTCCCACAGTGAACTGAACTCGATTGACTTCAATTTCCAGGCTGTGGTGGATAAGGATGGTTTTAGTCCACAACTCTTTAAACATACTTCACAACTTTTAATCAAGTTTGAGCAATCAAGACAATAAGATTTCAAAGAGCATCCTAAAAGTTGGTCATCTTCTTGTTCTTAAACTTCTACATCCTTTGGAAACCCTTGAATCAGGGATATAAATATGTCAGTTTATGTTGTAAAAATTGAATACATTTTAAAAACACGTAAAAACTCTCACCCTCTACTTAGACTTGGTAAGCTTAGCAACTCATTTAGAGTTATTTTATCATATTTATTCAGTAATTTACTTAAAAAATACATATCAATAAAAGTCCTTGCCTTTCTTTAGGTAATGGATGTCGCCCAGTGCCTTTCATGCTGGAGATTTAAGCTATGATCATCTTATGTTGAGAAGTTATAGCTATTTTGATCCAACCTTAAACATACTGTTGAAGTGTGATCTCATGAATATTGCAAGTAGTGCAAATATTGCACAATGCTCTATGTGTTGGGTATGATGCTCAGTAACTACCACACCAAATTTAAGGTAAATATGTGTCACATTTACTGAATTTTAGCATTGTTTGTGTTTGCTAAAGTCAACTGGCTATGGCAGCATTCATAAATTGGGTTGACATCCAAAGATAATCAGTTGTAGATGTACATCTAATGATAAATATCTGAGAGTTTCATTAAAATCTGTCCAGTGGTTCAGGAGATATTTGGCTAATAGTCAGACAGTCAGACAGGGTTGACATCAATAGTTAATGACAAAGTTTTAGACACAAATCTTGTGTGATCAGTTGGCCTTTAAAGTGTAAGTTGAGGATGAGTATCAGCTACAACCACACCAAATTTTTGCTCAATATATATGTAAAACTGACTGAGTTGTTACCAGTTTTGTTTTTGCTAAGTTCAATTAACTCTGCTGGCTTTTTTGAATTGGGCAGAAAACATTCAGTTGATGTTCATCTTATGAATACTTTCTGAGAGTTTCATTAAATATCTACACGTTTCCAACACTACAAACAAATTAACACACCCACAGGTAAAAACATTGTCGTCCACCTTTCAGCAGCTGGTGACAATAAAACGCCAAGGGGGAAAGTTTGTGATCAAGGCAAGATGTGAAGCCGCACTTTTTGACGAGCAACAGAAATTTCTTCAACAGCGGTTGAAAGATTTCAATCTGGACAAAAGTGATTGTTTTGGCCCAACCAGTTATATTTCCTCCAAAAAACCTGCAAAGATTAAACCCCCTATGTGCCCATATTTCTCCGGTTCAGAGTCTAAAACATCAGCAGCAACGTTTGGCATCAGTGTTTGATTATCATAACAAGATAAATTCTCTGTATTTTCTGTTTTCACCCACAGTAATGTGAACTGTTTTCTCTTCTTACTGTTGCTATCACAACAGGTTCAGTTTAACTACATAACACGAATCAAGGTCAGATGAGAAATCACTGAAATACAGTCTGAGAAAAAGACATAATGACAAACACGTGTAGAGTTAGATGGTGCAGGGCACGGGGAAGAACAAGACTGCAGGAACGCTACATGTTCAGTCTCTTTTGATCTGTTCAGTATTCTGAAAACAGAATATAAAGTGCATACTTGAGCTGATTTTTCAGATTTCAGTCCAAATTTAATAAACCATTTGGAAACAAACATAAAGCATAAAAGCTGTTGAGCCAAACAAAAACACGACAAATACAGTTCATTAGCAAATATATTTTCTTGTGTTTTTGAGTTTAGCATTTCTAAAAAAAAAGAAAAAGAAAAACAGTCAAAGGTTTTGAGTGGAACCTAAAGAAAAGTTTAGGGTTCAATGACTTCTAGTGATGATGTTGTAGATTGCAACTAAGTGAACGCCACGGCCTGTCCATTTCTTATTGAGGTGGTTTTCAAAGGGTACCATGGCTGCTAAAGAGCCCTGTTTCCGATCAGAGTTTGGTTTATCTGTTCAGGTTTAGTAGTGCTGCAGTTTGTGTGTAAACTGATAAAAACTCTAAATGGGTGAACAAAAAGGAACCAGGCTTTTTCTTTTGTGTCTTGAAGATGTTTCACCTCTCATCCAAAAGGCTTTTTTAGTTCTTCAGTTTAAAAAAAACATTTAAAAGAGGAGAGAAAAAAGCCATCTACGGTAACCATAAAAAGCAACAACACCAGTCCTGTTACACACATGCCCTGTTGGAGTGTCAGGCAGGTTTGCTGTAGCTTTTTCCTGACACTAACAGTTTCCTGCAGCTGAAAACAAGTGAGTGAGACTGAAACAGTAAGAATTGGACAATGGACTACGAGCTATAAATAATGTAATGGCACTCTGTAAAACAGACCAAAGACGTCAACTATTTTGCACTAAAAGTTGTTTTTTTCCTCCATTATTCTTGAAATAAAAGCCTAAATTTCACCCATTATTTTATATTTGAAAAGAATTCTGTCAAATATTGTCACTTCCTAACAGTAATACCAAAAAAACCCTTAACTAAACACCACCAGAAATAAGTAAAATGCCAGTTTTTATGTCCTCCAGGATTTTCTATAACTTTGTTGAAATAGTTCAAAAATCATCAGCATCACTTCAAAAAAAAATTAAAGCCTGTGGTTATTTTCCATCAGTATCAAGCCTCTCCCCTCTCACCAACCAAGAACAAAAACCCACACTGGTTGCCTTTGTGCCAGTGTGACTTTCAAGGCTGCGTGCTGCAGTTCCAGCGAAAGTCATTTTCAAAGACGCTCTTTACTCAGATGGCAGTGGGAGAGGAGGAATTAGCAGACTGACTCCCCTTTTTGTTATAAAAATGGGAGAAACAGAGGGGAGGGTGGCCTTGAGCTGGAGCTTCACAATAGATGATTGTCTGAACCCAGAAAGCAGAGGATGTTTTATCCTTTGTCTTTGTTTGTGGGTAAACATGAACATAGAGTTTTATGCTTTAAGCGAGCCTGGAAAGAAAATCCATTTAATTGTATTTAGACTTGGACGTTCACTTTTTAAATTTTTTTTTTATCAAAATAAACAATGGTTCACATATTTTTAAATTTTATCACGAGTATGTGCATGTAAGTGTGAAACAGACAGCTAATTTATTTAGTCTTCCTTGGTGGCTCAACATGTGCAGATCTGCAAAAGCAGCAAATGTGGAGCTGAAAAGGTGGTCTCCTTTAATTATTGCCTGCCACTGAAAAATAAGAGACAGGCAATAATGTTTAGCCTGTGTGTTTGTGTGTGTGTGTGTGTGTCTGTTTGTCTGTCTTTTAGCAAATTTAGCAAATCTCATGAACCATTGGATGAATTTTAATAACTTGCAGAAAGCATTCGTGGGCTGTGCATCTACAACAGATTACGGTACTTTTTGGAGTCAAACCAAACTACCAAAACAGCTATATCATCATCATTTTTTAACATAAGATGGTGTCAGGCAAAATCTTTGGCAAGAAAGGCAGTGGGTAATATGCATTCCTTCAAGGAATGTTAAGCCTTTAATATAAAGTGTTATAATCTTGATTTGCTGTCAGCAGCAGAGTAAAACCCCAGATTGCCTGTTACGTAAGAAGACGTTGAAACGATAGTGAGATTTTGGACAGAGTTGTAATCTCCATGACATGTAAGGTACCATCTGCTAATGATTGCATATTAGATGTAAATGAAGGCGCCCAGAACACAATCACTAGTGTATGTGTGTGCACCCATGCATGCTGTGTGCGTGTGTGTGAGATGAGTGTTTCTTTGTTATTCTGTGCAGGCAGTCCTGCTCAACTACACAATGCAACAATAGATCTGGGTAGAGCTTTGATCTAATGAGAGAGAAAGGGGCGACAGAGCGAGGTGGCAGATTGTTCTGAGACGAGAAGAGATGGAATTACAAAAACAAAAAAGAAAAGGAAAAAAGATTGAAACTACTCCTCCAAGTACAGATTTGATTTTTGCTTGCCACAGAAATGCAATGTTTGACAGGGACTGTGAGGTTTTTCTTCGTGGAGTGTTAGGCTGATAGAAACAGCTACAAAAGTTCGTTTAGGATTTCTGTTCCTCTAAATACGCATGTAAGCTGATTTCTGAAAGGTTTAAAGTTAAATATAGAAATATAATGTCATTGATTAAGGTTAGAACACAGCATTATTTTATTTTGGTCAGTTTTAATATAGAAATGGGGTCATGATGGATGGAGAAGGAAGATGAACCCAGTGTGCAGACTAATTTTCAAAAAGGAAAAGAAAGTAATTCATTTACAATAAACACAAAACAAAGGCTAACATGGCAGCAAAACTAAACATAACAGAATCCAGGAACGAGAGACAAGCAACCCTGAGACACAAGACGAGAGGGCCAACTAGACAGCGCATGAAGCGACAACGGACCAGTGAGTAAGTGGAGGAGATGACCGGGTTTTAAAGACAGGAGGTAATTAGGGGAAGTGGGCACAGGTGAGAATGATTGCAAACCTTGGGGCAGGTGTAGATGGGTATGGCAGGCAGACAAGAGATAGACTGAGGAGAAGTGAATGATGACAGAGGCACAGAGAACAGGACAATACGTGAAAACAATAAACTTAAACCAAAAGAAACCAGAAACACTAAATACAAAAAGAAACACAGTAAAACTGAATCCTGACAAATGGAACCAAGTGAAACGTAAATGTTTGCAAAGCTTGGGAAATTTGAGCTCAGAGTTTGTTATATTTTTGTAGGGCAAAAATATGTATATTTTTAAGAACAGCTAGATAAATCAAAAATCAAATTTTAAAGACTAAATTTTAAATTTTGTTTAAATCTAACATAGATGAGTTTTAAAGTGATTTCAACCTGGAGAGACTCACGACAAAGAGAAGCTGCAGTTAAATGGTTTTATTTGACATGAATGGCATAAGATATTTGGCGCTCGGACCTCGGCGGAAGACACGAGTGTCGACAATAGCAATGCACTTCGAGGAGAAGCTCAGGTTGAGCATTAGAGGTGTCTTTCCCGGGCCGGACACTGGTAGTGGAGGTCGAAGAGGGGAAGGAAGCTTGAGGGAGCTGGGAAAGTGGGGG
>NC_051444.1:28953850-28961415 GCF_001649575.2 Kryptolebias marmoratus
AGGTGGGCTGAAGTTCGGCCGGCGAACGGATGGGGCCATGATGGAAGTCCTTTTAAATGAAGGCTTGCTCGCTGATTGGATACACTGGAGGCACGGTCTGATGCTGATAGGCTGGAGTGGAGGTGCTCGATGCAGCGATTAGATGCAGGTGAGGCTGAAGCAGGTCTTCCAGTCTGAATTTACGCCTAGGCTTCATTACAAAGAAATGCAAAAGCTGCCCTACAATCAGTCACCATAATTTAAAACAACTGCCATTGTTTGCAAATATGTCTTCTGAGATCAGTTGAAAAGTGTTGAACTGGTATTCAGTCCTGCATCTAATGACTGCAGTCAATATGGGGATTTATTGGTTCTGTCTCAGACTGGATTTAAAGACCAACAGTCCTTTGTTTTTTAAAATAAAAGTGTTTCACATAAAATTCACATAATATTCCATACAATTAAATTAAATATTGTGCAAAATTATCATAACCGTGTTCTATATGACTTACTGATGATCATAATCAGTACACTGGTAGTATGCATCTGTTGTTGTCAACTACTTTTACTTCGTTACTTAATCTTGTCCAGCCTTCATTATGCTGTTTAAACCAAAGACTGTATATAGGTAGACCTCAAACCGTAACCCGGAATTTGAATCCGGAGTGGGACCAGCTTCCCTGTTGGCTGTTAAATAAAAGTTTTAAGTACTGCCCCCTCCATGTAAATGAACGGGACATTGCTGTTGGTAAAAAAATAAATAAAAACACACCTCAGATCACTTTTTTTAAGTGTTGACTCATTGATTCACATAGTTCTTACGTTGCTGCTGTATGTTTAAATACTGATTTTATAACACGAGTTCCTGTAATTAGTTATGTCATGCTTAACAGGAAGCTCATGTACCACCATGACTGTGTACGAGGGAGAAGACAAGATGTACAATCCCACATCCTGAGGGTGCAGATGCTGGTTCCAAATAATGCAATGTGACAGTCTTTTAAAAGGCACACCGTTGGCACCTGCAGTGACTGGGTTTGTTCCTTACCAGTCAGCCGGCGTATGATCCGGCTAGAAGGAATGACGAGGAGTACCTTAAATAAAGCCATAGAGATTTTGTATGACTCCACCCACTCGGCCTGCAATTTTGTTTCGTTGGCTGGAAATAAACGTTATTTCTGTTGTAAAAACTGTATCTGTGACATGATTAAAATACTGTGGGTGAAAGAAAAAAGAAACATGAAGGTTTTAGGAGTTGGCTTTTTGTATTTGACTTATTGTCTTCATGTTTTAGTTTGAGTTTATTGTTTATTTTATTCAGTTATCTTGTTAATCTGGTTCTTGTTCCTAGTGTCTTTGTTCCCTGTGCCTCAGCCATCATTCACTTCTCCTCAGTCTATCTCTTGTCTGTCTGCCACGCCCATCTACACCTGCCCCAAGCCTTGCAATCATCTCACCTGTGCCCACTTCCCTTAATTGCCTCCTGTCTTTAAAACCCGGTCATCTCCTCCATGTACTTGCTGGTTCGTTTGTCTATTGTCACTATCTATATTCCCTGATGTCTGGTTCTGCTTGTCTCTTGCCCATGTCTGTTCAGTTTTTTGTATTTAGTTTCTTCTTGCTGCCACGTCAGCCTTTGTTTTTGATTATCTTTTATTTTAATAAGTTAGTTTATTTTTTTCATCATGAGTCTGCACTCTGGGTTTGCCTCCTTTTCCCCACACCTTGACACAAGGTGAAGCAATTAAAATATATTGAAACAAGAGATAGGACCAGAAGCCAGAAGTTAAAGTGTGCATACTTTGGCCCCAAAGATACAACATGACAGCACCCAAAAAAAACATTTTGGACAATAGAAGGGAACAGAGTCGGTGGGTAAGGTCAAAGAAAAGCAGAGAATTGTCCAAAATAGTTTATCAAATTTTAAGTCAAACTTCTCCACATTTGTTACGTCCCAGCTCGGCCAAAGGGGTAAAGACGTGACATTTAAGATTCCCAGACTTTTTTAGGTGGTGAAAAGGAAAGGTATTTATTCTTGCTGAGCTTAAAGCATTGAGTGAAAAGTAAAGTTACAATAAACATACACTTCAAACAAGTGGGTAGCACATGAAAGAAAAATATCCATCACTAACAAACACAAATTCCATTCAAAGCTAAAAATGTGGTCGCAACTTAACATGCAGCCAACTTACTCCCAAATTTAAAAGTCTAAGTAAGGGCTGAAAACCAAACAAAGCACAGAAGTACCAGACAACAAGCAAACCCAAGATACTTCTAAAACACAAAGTCACAACACGTTAAACTATCTAGTCTAACAAAGCGACAAAGCTGAAATCAGAGGCACACAGTCAGCAACAAGGCGCACTGTTCAAACAAAGGAACAGCCGCCCTGGGGAAAGGAAGTGAGGGTTTAAATATGGCAAGCCTCCTCAGGGATAGGTGGAGCAGTCAATTGGCCAGCCAATCACGACGTCTGTAGGCGGTGACCAGGAAGGAGAGACAGGAAGGGTTGCATCCAATGGTCCCACAACAGAGCCTGCACAAGGAGGAGGAGGGAAAAAAGAAAACATACACCGAAGGCCACCAGGCCGTAACAGTTTGATCATTGTTATTGCACAACACCAGGTCGACAGTCAGCATAGTCATACCACCTATGCACGACATTCATCAACAAAAATAACAACAATGTAGGATTCCTAGGATTCCTAGAGCTGTGTGTTGTGGATTCTTAGTTTAATTTCTAAACCAAAGTCTGAAAGAGCTCTACAAAGATTTAAAATGAGCTTTAAGTGCCAAGACTTATTAGTCTGCTTTGTTCTGCACATGTTCAACAAAGAGCATGTCACAGCAAACACTAGAGACAGTTAAATAGCTCCTACATTAGCAACGTTAATGCAGTTTAAAAGTGTGGGTGCTGGAAAAGCATTCAGTTTGCTTGGTCAATCAACAACTATTTATGTATTGAATAATCACATCCTTACTTGACTCAGGAGTCCCTACTGCGCCAATAAAGTACCTACTCTGAACCAAGAGCTAACCCCCCCCCCCAAATAAACGTATTTACAAGGACTATGAAAGGCCACAGTGCCGGCAATGCAACACCAAAAAAGGTAAACTGGTTATAAGGAGGGCGGCACAGTAGTGAAGTGGTTAGAGCTATTGTCTCACAGCTAGAAGATTACAGGTTCGCCTACAGTTCTGATGCCTTTTCTGTGTGGAGTTTGCGTGTTCTCCTCGTCACAGGCGGGTTTTTCTGTAGACACTCCATCAGACCAAAAACATAGATATTAGGTACACTGGTAACTCTAAATTGTCCCAAGGTGTGAGTGAAAGTTTGAATGGTTATTTGGTTTGCTTAACTAA
This sequence comes from Kryptolebias marmoratus, assembly GCF_001649575.2. Classification (NCBI taxonomy): domain Eukaryota; kingdom Metazoa; phylum Chordata; class Actinopteri; order Cyprinodontiformes; family Rivulidae; genus Kryptolebias; species Kryptolebias marmoratus. Next base: position 28,957,193 of record NC_051444.1, read on the forward strand.
ATTGTAAATCACTGTGATGGACTTGCGACTTGTTCAGGGTGTCCCCCGCCTCCCGCACAGTGACTGCTGGAGATAGGCACCAACTCCCCAGCAACCAAGAAAGAAAAAGCAGGTTAAAAAAATGGATGTATGGATGGATACAAGGACCAGGTTCTGGGTATGAATGTATAAATAAACCAAAGTTTTGAAGTATCTAAAATTTTGCATAGTAATATAATTATTTTTTCTTTATTATTAAACCCACAATTAAAAGAAATTTGAAAAGACTCTTTATACATTCACAACAGAGTGAGAGTTTTCTATAATATTTAGATAAACCATTGAGTTGTTTGTATTTTTGTCCCACAGTACAACTTAGTGACCTTTCCACTGGATAGGTTCATCAGAGATTAAAGGTGAATATGAGGTCAAATCAGTTATCAAGTCAGAAACATTCTTCATAAACTTCCTACTGTGTTATTACTGCACAGGCGCACACACACTCAAACCCTCATTCATCCTACTGTGGAGGTCATGACCTCAAGTATTAGTGTGGAGGAAGGAATGAGGGTAAGGATCCCTGGCCTTTAAACACATAGTTGATTATTTTCATGCCAGGCATGATGAGGGATTTTAGCAGGACTTGTACTGTCCAACACACACAGAACACAACTGTCTACGTTGGACAGAAAATTATGAAACCTACAGTTTCATAAAAACTGCAAAGAGTTCCTGCCACAAGACGCTTGAGAAAGTTTGCCTTTTTTGTTTTGTTTTCACACTAATGGTATCTTGACCATTTTTAGTCCTTATATTCTCACTTATCTGGTCTTCTTTAGCCCCCATTTTAGAAGTGATGTGACTGGTCCATATATAAATGTACATTGTTTGGCTGAGCAAACTGAATACTCTTTCAGCACCTGTGGTCTTTATAACTGCACCACAACCCTTATAACCATGAGAGAGTTATTAAAACAGTTTGGGACAAAAGCACAGAATATAGGGCCTTCAGTTAGTTTTGCTTAGTCTAAAGATTAAAACAAGTTGAAACTGCTACAATTTTTTTTTCAGTCTGTAATAGTATGTTGAGGTGAAACTCTGACAAATTGTAATGCTTTTTATACCTCTCACTAACTGTAATCATGATTGTAAAAAAAAATTCACTTACACTCTTTTTAAATAACCCTTCAGGTGAATTTTCAGATCATCTGGGGCCTCATGTATGAACAGTGTGTATGCACAAAAAGGTTTCATACGCCATGTTCTACGCACACGTCGGCTGTATGAAAATGAATGTTGCTTGTAAGTGTGCGTAACATGAATAAAAACAAGGTTTATTTATTGTTTTTGAGCAATGCAATGCCAAAACCATTGTGTCTTTAGGACTTTTAGAAAGTATTGATCAAATATCTGCACCGTACCACATTTGTTTTTGTTTTTATTTCAGGCAAGGGCCTGAATTTGGATCCTGTTGCATTAACAGCATTTGCCACCTTATGGCACTCCATTTTTTTCCATTTAATTACTAATCCCAGAGGAATGACTACCAAATAAAATTTTATCCCTTGCCTCTACCTCCAGCACTAAAACATCAAATTCACATTCAGTCATTTTTTTATACATATATATATATATATATATATATATATATATATATATATATATATATTTGCCTTAACTGACAAATTTGCTATTCATAAATCTGAATATATTGTGCATACGCACTTTTTAAGTTTTGTCGTTACGCCAACTTTCAGTATGAAAGCTGTGCACTCTTTCAAAAATGAGGCCCCTGGTGTTCGGTCCATATCTTTCAGCACTCCAAACACATTGCGATCTGGAGAAAGGGGGCCAGCTGAAACTGTAGGAGGCTAAATATTGATGGCTCCTAATGGGGGGTGTCGAGTGACAATACATGTAACTCTAAATTAGTCAGAGAAAGGGGAAAAGATGAACAGAAAGAAAAGCCTACTTGTGTGTAACCACCTGAGACATACTGGTGACAGACTTTTCACTAATGTCATTTTTGATTTTTAGTTTTAAAAAATAAAAAAGATCTATTTTACACATAGCATTTACATCTTATGCAGACAGCTGGGAGGACAAGTGGCGTACCAAAAGATGGGTTCCATTTTTATTAATGTATGACCAGGTAACTACTTATTAATGTTTATATGTTGTGCATTTAAAACACTAGTTGGAGTTACTGAAACAGCTTTCAAATTTTGGTAGTCAGAATCTATAAAAATCCCTTCCAATCATTTGTTTATAATTAGACATCTAAAGTAGTTTCACCATTTGAAAGTATCACAACTGTAATTATGTTAAACTAAGTTAATGGTGAAGCAATAGCAATCTACAAAGAAGTTTAATGTTTCAGGCTTCATCTTGTTTTTAAGCTTTTAAGCTTAAAACTTTTAAGACACTGAGAGCTTAGGGAACCTCAGCAGTGGGTAAGTGGCTCCTCAACTGGAAAAACATTGGCTTATAGTTGTAAAGAGCTAATGCTTCATTAGCTCACATTGCATCTACCCCCATTGCACTCCCCTCACTTCTTCCAGTTGGAGGAAAAAATATCACAGGACTGATGGTACAGGGATGTCTACCCTGTTATCTGTTCAACAACCTGTTGCTTTTCGGTAACTAAGGCCAGACCTTGCAGCTTCCCATGGGCAGAGTTTTCCCGTACGTTATGCTGACAGCTATCTCCCAGAGCATTTGTTGGTAAACACGACTGAACTGCCTACCCCAACAGCAGGTTTCCTCCAACCTCTAATCCAGGCCACAGAGGAGACCCCCCTCTTACCCTTTTGACCCTTCCCTCAGTCCAAACTCCCTCGACTCCCCCTCATCCTCCGTTGTGGTGGCAGCCGATGGGCCGGTGAGATAAGCCTGAGTGGAATTCCCGTCTGGGTGTTCTTGGGAGGGACCTGGGTGGCAGAGGAGCGTCAATGAAAATCACTCAGCACTCTCCTCAATAAGATCTGTCTGGCTACATTTTGCATCATACTAATGTCAAATTCTTTTTGGTGGCTCTAAATTTTATTGCTTCAATTTTTTTAGAAGAAGAAGTCGTTAAAAATTAAACAGTGCTGACTTAGTTGGGAGTCTGTGTGAACTTTTGGCAACCTCTAACCCGAGGTAAGACAGCCTTAAATACTCTTGTGCATGAATCATGGAATGAGCTTAGTGCCGAAAAAAGAGCTTGAAACTGGCACCAAGAATGTGTTCTGCTGCAAATCCGATTTCTTAGACTTATGAAATGGAATCACATTTAAACCAGATTTACAGTAGCACCAGACGTGCAATTTTTTCTCAAAAACACACTTGAACAGTCTCTTAAATTCTGTGTCTAAACCCATGTTTTCCTTTGACTTATTTGCAAGCATCGTTCTCAAATGAGATGAACAACTGCTTGCTGGAGTCCTGTCGGTCATACTCACCGTGCGTCTTGCACTTCCTGAGAGACTGTGGGTCGGTGGTGGAGGGGCAAGTTGTCTGGGAAAGAATGCTTGGGGTCTAGAATGGCCTGGGTTAGCAAACGGCTTGGCTATTGTGCCCCAGGAGAAGGTAATTAGGAAGTGAAACCTTGACCAGTTGACAGCAGGCTTTGTTCAGGGGCGAGTAGGGCAAGAGAAATGCTTTTGAAAGCTTTTTCACTTTCTTTGCAGAGGCGACCTCAACCCCTTCCTTTAGAACCATGTATGGGAGATCATATAAGTTTAAAAGGAAAAAATGCATTTGAGGGGGGCTTAAGTTGTATTTCTTAAAAGAGACAAAATCTAGAGACAGTTCTGCTTTTGACAAGGGTACCAAACTTAATGTACAGAGTAAAGTGTCTGTACACTAGAAATGTCATTTCGAACCCACAGACAATTATTAAATATGATCTTATTATACCTCCACTTTGACACATTTTTCAGACTTTCATAATTGTTTCATTAACATTCAAACTTTAGGCAGAGCGGGACACTTTTAATGTTCAGGATCTTCGACAGAGCTGCTGCTACAGCTTTAATCACCAGCCAGCCAATAATCAACTCTGCAGTCTACTTTACCTGGACTTGCTTTCCATCATTAAAATTGCGAATGTGCCAATGATCATCATTACTACAACAAGGACATCCAGCACTGTAAAGCTACACCTGACATAGCACTGTCTGCTCTGACCTTCCGCTCTGACCTCTGAATGGAGCAGAAAGGAGTTTTCACAAGCTCTAAGTTCCGGGGGGAAAAAAAAAAAA
>NC_051444.1:28965899-28999576 GCF_001649575.2 Kryptolebias marmoratus
TTTTTTTTTTTTTTTTTTGAGGCTTATAACTTACAATCACTTGGAGAGTATGGCTGGCCAGCGGATCATATACTCACAAAATTAATAATCCTGCAGAAACATCAGTTCATCATAAAGCTGTTGAAGTCCAACATCTTGTGTGGCAAATACACAAGAGCCATCCCTCCAGCAGCAGATTGTAACTTCCAAGCAGAACAAAAGGGTTGGAATATTTGAGGAAAATCCAATTGAAAGAAAAAAGGGGAGGAACATACAGTAAATGGGAGGAGATGAGGGGAAATAACATTTTTTTGGCTTCAGCCACTCTATAGGAAATCAAAGAATCTAAAGCGTTTCAGAGTCAGAGACAACATAGATAGATTAGATTTGAATTGCTCTCACCAGCCAATAGAGGTGATCTGTCTTGCCTGTTGACAGTATGGTTTTAATCAGGAAAAGATGGGATGGCCAAGCTGGTTATTTCACAGCTATTTTTGGCCTCTCCACTTCAACTCTATTTTGTCAGCACCTTTACCAACTTCCCCTTTTATATAAACAATGTCGATGTTTTAGTCTAAAGCCATTGTTGTGATTCCAACATTAGTATTTGTTTTTCTTTACATGGCAATGTCTTATTTTAATGACAGAAAATTCTTGAACATTTTTATTAAATGGCCTTTTCAGACCAAACAGTTATGAGGACTCCCTGAGGGTTATAAGGCTTGTTAGTCCCACCCACTACAGAGTGGTTAAAAGGACCTACATGTTTGCGTTTGTGTTACGTCCCAGCTCGGCCATAGGAGTAAAGACGTGACATTTAAGACTCCCAGACTCTTTTAGGTGGTGAAAAGGAAAAGAGTTTATTCTTGCTGAGCTTAAAGAATTGGGTGAAAAGTAAAGTTACAATAAACATAAACTTCAAACAAGTGGGTAGCACATGAAAGAAAAATGTCCCTCACTAACAAAGTCTAAGTAAGGGCTGAAAACCAAACAAAGCACAGAAGTACCAGACAACAAGCAAACCCAAGATACTTCTAAAACACAAAGTCACAACACGTTAAACTGTCTAGTCTAACAAAGCGACAAAACTGAAATCAGAGGCACACAGTCAGCAACAAGGCGCACTGTTCAAACAAAGGAACAGCCGCCCTGGGGAAAGGAAGTGAGGGTTTAAATATGGCAAGCCTCCTCAGGGATAGGTGGAGCAGTCAATTGGCCAGCCAATCACGACGTCTGTAGGCGGCGACCAGGAAGGAGAGACAGGAAGGGTTGCATCCAATGGTCCCACAACAGAGCCTGCACAAGGAGGAGGAGGGAAAAAAGAAAACATACACCGAAGGCCACCGGGCCGTAACAACATTCATGACTGGAAACCATGAGACCCTGCAGACACAGAGGTGCTAAGATTCATTCTATTTTTGAATCAGCTGGATCACAAAGTACCACTCCAGGGCTTAACGTTTTGCAATCCAGCCTAGAAGGTGATGGTAATAAAAGGCTTACTATCATAGTTTTATCACCTATCCTGTGAACAAACCTTTTCATTCTACAGACGGAGTGAAGGCAGAAGAGAAGAGCTGGCCTTTGAGGTCGGAGATTTTATAAAGGCCGGTTTTAAAAAAATTAGAAACAAACATAGTATCTACATTTAAGACTAGAAATCCTGTAAACGTATACTTATCTTCAAGAGTTTTTCTAATGTTACATGAAATAAAATAAAAAATGACCCTAACAAATCAAACTCATTTGCCAAACATAGTTGGTGAGACTTTTTATAAAATATCATTTAAGTTAGAAGCAGAAAAGTCAGATTCTACTTCAATTCAACTTCAGTCAAAGCTGAGAGATAAATTCAGGAACATCTGGTTGAGCGTTCAATGAACTCCTTTGGCATTTAAATGATGAAACTTCGGTTCATGCATGGCAGCGGGAGGAACTCTGAAAACAGGTTGGAAACGCTGAATCAAAAGTAACAGAAAGTAGAAATCCTCGTCTCGCAGGTGAGAGCTGCAGGGTGGATGTTCTGCTTCAGTCTGAGAGCTAACGTGTTTGTTATCAACTGGAGCAGATGGTCCAGCATGGAGGAGAGGTTTACTCATTCACACATACACACACACTCAGGTACAAACTCATTCTTATGCGCACAATCACACATATACACATAATACATGTCCACAACAACACACAACTGTACACACTCAATGCAAAAAAAAGCCTCCCCCACAGTAAACACAAGATTCTGTTTACCAGAAGAATTTGTTTATATGAAATAAAACAAGAAAAAAAATAGGACAAGAAGGAAATGACATCTAATGGGTTTTCTAATCAAATCCTAATAAATATTCAGAGAAACACTGCTCTTGGAGAAAGCTGGTGCAGAATGGAAAAAGCAAACATTTGTGAAAATTAGTCTTTGACAGTTTTTAAATTTGGTGCATTTGATGTAGTTTGGAAGTAGAACTCCCAAACTTAAATTTCTTTTAAAATCTTCCATGTACAAAGTGGACAGAAACATGGATGCTTTTAAGTTTGTTTTCTTGCTTTGCTCTTCTAACACCTCACAGTCACATTTATTGAGGACAGAAATTAGCTAAAGAAGATAACTAAAGGAACTTTAATACAAGCTCAAGAATAATAGCGTGAACATTTTTTGTTTACCATGTAAGCTGCCACAAACTGTTAGACCCAGTTTCATCAATGGACTGCACAAACTAAGGAACAGATCTAATTCAGAAAGCCCTTACAAAAGGAGTTTTGTGCTACAAACTGTGCTGCTAACCAAACAGCATCTCTGCACTGGTGCAGTGTGCTCACAAATGAGGTATTTTAGGGCATTTAGAGGAAAAGCTAACCATATTTATGTGAGTTACTGCCAAGACCAAAACATCTGATTTTCTAAGCCCAGCACTGCTAGCAACACACAATTAAAGTGAAATATTTACCATCTCCTGAGAGTGGGTGGTAACTGCATCTGAGGAGAAACAACAAAGAGAAAGATCTGCTGCACTGTTACCCTCACAAAAACAGGGAAGTCATGTCAGGAAATGTTTAATTTGGTATTTTTTCCAGTGTCAGACATTGTTGCAAACAACTAAATTGACCAAATGTACATAAAATTCAGCTGTTGTTGATTTATATCTAGCATACAAAACCTTATTGTTATAGAATACTTTTTTTAAAAAAGCTTCACATCCTGAAGTTAACAAATATAATTTAAAGTTATTATACTGCAGAATGTTTTGAGTTCTGTAGCAATAATAGTGTGATCCTTTTTGTTTTAAGTAGCAATAAGATAATGCAATGATGATCAATTCCTGATAAAGTGAAAAATTATTTATCAGGTTTGAAGGAGTGTCTTTATCTTTTCAGACCTTCGGGTCTCTGTGAGAAAACATTTTTCTCTTTCTCTTTGTCACTTTTGTTCTGCTGTTTTAATAACAGATCGTCAAATAAAATTGTGCATCGAGGACAACTGTGTGACGCAAAAAGAGTGCAAATTGCTCACACCTGATAAAGTTGATGAGTGTCTTTATAGCACCATTTAATTACCACTATTTGCTGTGTGAATATGATGCTGAGATGGAAAGTATTTTTTTTTTTTTACAAATCCCGGCCTTAGTTCTTTCTCAGACGTTTGAATACAGCAGTGCTACTGGTTAACACTAGTTAAACTTGGTGATAATTTACTGACAACACATTTTTCTCCTGGTTAAAATATTGTTATCTAGCAGGCCATCACCTTGAGGTTTTATTTTGTTTAAGTTTAAAATGCTCATTGCAAAGTCATGAAGACAGCTAAAAAATCACATTCAAAAACTCATATCCAAATTCATAAAGTAAAAAACAAAATCCACCCAATATTTTTTTCTTATCAATGGTTAATGAGTTTGTTTCCCTTCAGAAACAGTCAAAATGATTGAAAAATAGTCAACAAGGGTAAGGTCTATGGAGGAGCAAATTGGGATGGAGCCAATACAATTTTGATGTATTGGTATGAATTTATGCTAAGATTTGTTGAGTACAGTATGTTAGCATTATTCTAGAGTTGAAAACAGGTTAAAACAGTAAACCTACAGGTATAGAAGAAGTTTGGCAAAAGCTGCATGCATATGAATGTCAAGCTCCATCTTTATGGTGTTTCACCACCCTGTTGATCCGTAATATTTACTGGCAGTTGTCTTCTCATTCTCATTTCTTTTGCATCTAGCAGCAGACTCGCTCTTATCTTTCCACCTAAACATCTTCTCCAAAATTCTAAGCTTGTTAGATTCTGCCAAATTTGTTTACCTGCACAGACTACAGCCAGCTTCATGGAGTGTGTTCCAACATTTCAGAAGCTTACACCAATGAATTTTCTAAGATGCAAATAAATAAATGAGTTTATCCCGTTTTAGAGAAGTCTGGATAGTTTCTGGATGAAGTCCCGCTCCAAAGTCAACTCAGCCAGTGTTCAAAAACAAACAAACAAAAAAACTTGTGAAGATTGTTCTAAGTCAAGACCCTCTAAAGCTACATTAGAGACAGACAAAACTCCATATTGCTGCTGTACATCTCCATCAGGTGACCTTTCAGTTCTCCTGAGGAGATCACTGGATGTGTAAAAAGCTGACACTGTTAGTATGTCCTTTTGCTGAAACCAAAGACAAGTAAAACAAAGAACTACAATTATCCAACTGAATATCATTTGGTCTGTGTCCTCAGCCTCTTCACTTTCTTAAACATTACCAAAAAAGGATGAGAAAGTAAATTATCCACCATATTAGTGCTAATTCTAGCCTTTACTTCGTCTGCAGTCTGCATTTTAATCTATCTACGTCGAACTACATCAACTCTCACTGGCTGAAGGCTTTGGACTTTGAGCTGAACAGAATTAGTCGAAATGACTAAGCCATGAAGCTGGCTGTAGTCTGTACAGCAAACCAAGGAGTTGTGGCCTAACACCTAATTTTCAACAATTAATTAGTCATTTTCTTTTTTTAAACCTTTATTATAAATGCTAGGGATGGCTTAGCCTTCCTAGCCCATTTATACCAGCCGTCCCTGCTGATCATTATAAAAGTCAGTAGGTTAACTCACTTTTATGTCTCTGCTGACCAGTGCCTGTGAGGCTTGTAGTGTTTGGCTTTGCTGGTTGAACCTCATTTTTAATAAAAAACTATTTGACTTTAATCTTTGTTGTGAAAAGAATAATGATCTTACCTCTGTAAATGTACTGATTTGTAGTACTTCTGTTATTTTGTAGTTTCATCACATTAAAAAAAATTGTATTATCACTAGAAATGTACCATGCTCTGTAAGAAAAAACATAATAATACTAATCATTATACCTGTACATGTCAATTAATATTTTGAGTGTTCTGCCGTTTTTGAAATTTAAAACTTCTGATTTCTGTCATAGTGTTGATGTATGAAGGCATTTCTGCTTACAGTATAGTCCTGATTACCAACAGGGGATGAAGATTTCGTGTTTATTTTAATGTTGTTTCTCATTGGTGGACTGTCTAAATGACAAGACTCTAGAAGGTAAATAAAATGACTTTGTAGGTGATCTCAGACCAATTTTGTCTGCTATCCTTCCAGTAAGTTGTCAACAATAGATGTAATGCCATAGGTTGTATAGTTGTCACAGTATAGTTATGAGATGTTTTGATTTTGGTCTTTTTTTTCACAAGGAAGATAGAGGTAGAAAACACCATTCGGACAATCTGATTGGTTTAAATCTCCTCAGATTTGAACCAGTTTGTCAACAGCAATAAAACTGTTAATGAATATTGTAGTTTTTAACTCAGGTGAATTAATGGCTGGAACAACAACAAACCTGCAGACAGATGCACACTAGTCTGTACAGCTGAAACTAAACAATGTTTTCATCCTTTTACCCTTATTTCTGTTTTTCTCTTGTCCTTATTTGAATTAATTAAATATGGGTGTCTGCATATGTGTAATGCATATCCATATGTATGTACTTGTATTCGTACACATAAATGTATTCTGATACCACTTTACCGCAGCCTGAAATTCACCTCTCAGTTGAGCAGCTAGCGGGTAGAGGAGGAGCAGTGTCAGCTGTGTGGAGGGATTTCAAAGGGAACGATGGTGACGAAAGTAAAGCAAGCTGTAAATTCTGCTCAGCAGAGCTGTCAAGAGGATGGGCAAAATCTAGAATTTTCAACACAAGAAATTTCATAAATCATCTAACAACAACAAGACGCTGAGCTCAAAGAGTGTTTTTATAGTCATGGAAACCAGCTACAGTCTGTCATTGAACAGAAGAGAGAATATAGAAGCACAAGTTTCCCGACAAGCTCACCACTGGGTGCTTTTGGAAGACTGTTTCTGTCCCAGCTCTACTTGAGGTGTTAAACCAAGAAGTAAGCTTCTCTGACTTTCAAACAAATTTTCAAAGTAATTGTAAGAAGTATAGTGGCATTTTGTCAGGTTTTGGGGTTTTCGTGTTTTTGATTCATGTTTCTGTTTGGGTTTATTGTTTATTTTATTTTGTTATTTATTCATCTTTACGCTTAGTCTTGTCTTCGTTCAGTTTTTGTTTTTTTGTCTTTGTATTCCTGTCATCATTCACTTCTCCTCAGTTTATCTCTTGTTTTCCTGCCACGCCCATCTCCACCTGATCCTAGTTGTAATCTCTCATCTGTGTCCACTTCCCCTAATTACCCTTTGTTTTAAAACCTGGTCATTTCCTCCATTTACTCACTGGTCCATTGTCGTGTTTCTCTCGCTGTCTTGGTTTCCTCATGTTTGCCTCTGGTTTAGATTTAGTTTATGTTTTGTATTTAGTTTCGTTTTGTAGCCTTATTAGCCTTTTGTTTTTGTTTCTTTTATTTTTAAATAAATCATTTTATTCCTGGAACTAAGATGAGTCTGCGCATTGGGTTTGCTGCAATCTCCACCCAACCTGGCACGTTTATTAGTAGTAGTGATGGGTGGTGGCGTTTATGTGTCGTAAGGCAGAATCAGATTTACACACATTTTAACAAATGAGATGCATGCCAAATATTTTATATCATAAATATATTATTAATGATGGAAAAATTTGAATGCTGTCACTTTAACTGATTTTGTTCAGGAAGTGAGATGACTGATTAAATTTTTTTACACGGCTTCAGTTGTTATAAAGAGACGCTAAATGCTCGGCGATCCCTCCCTGCTTCATAGCGTTCAGAGAGACCTTCAATCACAGAAACGATCCTATGTTTTGGAACGTGTTCACCTTGTGTCACCCACAAAGGTAGGTGTCTTATAATTCCTGTTGTTAGACATTTGTTGTGGACAGTAAAGCGATTATTTAATGTACAGGGAAACAGGTTTCAATCCTGATTCACGAATAATAAAATACTATATGATATTGTTAAATGTCTCCCAATAACCCTTAAGTGCATTAAATGATTACAGGAAATGACTGTTGTGACATAAAATTGTTATGTTTAAGTCATATTTTAATAAATAAAAAAGTGAGTGTTTAACCTATTAATCATTTGATCAGTGCCCCATATGCTCACAAGAGTGGTGTTTAGAAATAACACCTTTATGTTAAGCATTTTTAGGCTTAGCATTTAGGCATCTCAACTGACCATTCTGCTTGTCTGTCTAGTATAGTAATCATCAAATACCTGGTTAAATAAAGATTAAACAACAATTCTTTTAAATTATTTTTTATATTCTTTTATATTTTAAACAGGATGCAATAGTAGCACACATGTACATGTTGTAGAAACCAGCATCAATTCTTTGTCATTTTCTGCCCTTCATCCTGATAAACAAAAAAACAACTATTTTTACCTCAAGCTCGCACATATGTGTTTGTCAAGAAAAAAATAAAATATAATACAACATGTAATTTATTTATTTTTTTCTGTTTTTCGGTGTCCAGGAAGCAACAACTAGACGAGGCTTTGATGAACCTCATTATAATGGACACACAGCCACTGTCCATAGTTGAAAATAAAGGCTTTAGGGCCTTTGTTCATCTCCTAGATCACACATACACAATACCAGGAAGGAAGGCCCTGAAACATGTTTAAAAAACAAAATAAAGGCTCAGTAAAACAGAAAATGCAACTGTCACAAGCATCAACAGACAGCTTAACAGCTGATATGTGGACCCCCATAAATATGGACGCCTACTTGGCTGTGACCTGCCATTTTATTACAGAAGAGGTAAAGTTGTCAACTATTCTACTAGATGTTAATAATTTCTCCTGAACCCATACTGCAGCACACATAGCGGAGGCCAAAGACACTCTGATGGCAGAGTGGAGAATCAGGCAAAGTAAGAAGTCTTGTCACAGATGCAGTGCCTAATGTGCCTGCATGTGCCAATTTCCTCTTTGTGTGCAACATCAACTGCTTTGCCCATATGTTAAACCTTGTGGTGAAAAAGCCATATTACAAACATCTTTTCTTGACAACATTCGCAACAGGGCAATTGTTGCACATTTTAAATCAAGCACCACAGCCAAGGAAAGGCTATCAGAAATACAGCGTAAAATGGGGTTACCTGAACACAAGCTTCTGCATAAGGTTGAAACCCACTGGAACAGCGCATTTCAAATGCTCCAGAAGCTGTACAAGCAAAGGGGGCAACTGGGTGCAGTCCTTATTAGTTTAAAGGCCTTTGCATCCTCCATGAAAAGTCACGAAGTTGGCTCTCATTCACGTGGTTGAGTGATGAAAATTGCGTAATTTTTGTTCGCGCAGCAGCTTCTTCCACCGCTTTGCGACACAATGCTGGGCAAAAAATTTTCTCACAGGGGTTTGCGCCAAGTATTGTGTGATTGGTCATAAGTTGTTGTTGGCGTGTTTATGTGGAAAAGCCGGTGAGCTTTAATGGAGGCATTTTGCTTCTACTGCTCCACTGAGAAGCAGCTCGAGACTGTTAGAAAATGCAGCCATCTTTACAACTGTTCCAGCAAAACTTATAAACCTATGAACTTAAAAAAAACTGCATAGAGACACAGGCAGTTCCTTGTAGCTGTGACTGTCTCAGTCAGTTTAATAAACATATCTGGTTGTGGTAAGGGAAGTAATCATGTATATAAGTACAGGAGAGTTGAGAAGCCGGTGGGAAGAATCCCATTTTAATGCTGTAGGAGGAGGGAGGAGATCCAAGAGTCTTGTGGACTATGAAAGGTGTGTTTGAAAATGATTATCTTTTTGACTTCTTATGGAGTATGCCAGTGCCTTAAACACTTCACGTCTCTGGATCTACTGTGAAGATGCTGAAACACCTTGCATCCAGACAATGTGCTTCAGTTACACAACAAATAGCCAATACCTTAGTCGACAATACACACACTTTAACCTCCTAGACAAACTTGTAGCCCTGAAGAAAGTAACTTCTTTGACACTTGCAACATTACTAGATCCACGATTCAAAAAGGCAGGCTTCTGTAGCATAACAAGCTGTCAGGCAACAGTGAAAAGGGAAAAAAAGGAAAGAGAACGTGCCAGTCTAATGGCTACACCACCACAGGCACTGTCACCTGGAGAGGGTTCATCTCGACCAACTCCTCTACAATACAGCCTCTGGGACCTGAAGACCCAGAATATCTGTTATCTGTTTCAAATTGTACTGCGAGTGCAACTGCAGAAGTCCAGAGGTAAAGCACATTTACAGTCTTGTATGTATCTCTTGCTGACATGATATTGATCTCACTTGTTCTTTTCTTTGCTTATTCAGATATTGATTCCCAGGATGGAGAGCCCATTAAATTATTGGCTCTTACAGAATGCAACGTACCTGCATCTATATAGAGTGGCTCTACAATACTTGTCCACACCAGCCTCCATTGTGTTGTGTGAGAGGATCTTTTCACAGGCTGGCGAAATCGTCAGTCTGAGAAAAAGCTGATTGAAGCCAAGAACAGTTGAACAGATTTTGTTCTTGAATAAAAACTTGTAAAAAAAAAATGTGTTGCCCAAGCACAATTTCCTCATGTACAGAATCCCTTTTTTCACACTGTCACAAAGAAGCCCTTCAGAATCAGTCCCACAAAGGCAATGCATTGTTGAATTTCAATCTTTTTAGATTAAGTGTTAGATTACATTCATGTTGAAATGAAAATCAGAAAAGATATATGATCCAAATCCAGGGATGTCCTTGTGATCATTACCACCAAATATGGTGGTACCACTGATGTGCACCTACAAACCTTCAGGCATGCCTCCAAAACACTGATGTTCAAATACCTGCCATCTCTCTTCTCATCACAAACCATATCAATCAAAATTATATTTCACGTAATTAGAAGTAAAAATGAGACAACACATCAAAACATTTTATTAGAAAGTTGCTATTTCAAAATGTTTTATGTGTGAACAAGGGATCTCTAATTTTAGACACAGCTGCTTAAAAACAAACTTGTTTTTGCTTTGGAACTGAAATCAAGATGTGTGAAACACTTGGATGTTTGTGGCTACTATAACTAGAGCTGATCAGTAGATGTCACTGGTGGGGTACATCTTTGAGACTTTGAAGCTTTAAACCTTTTTCTCGTACAATCAGGAAGAATCCTCAAATGCTTCACAAGGCTTCATCCGCCCATCACTTTGCACTTATGTGTGTTAATGTGTCTTAAGCATAATGTATTTACTTCAAATTTATCTCGGTTCATATTAAGTTTTGCATTAAGTAATAAAAACATTTTTTTCTACATTGAAGGGTTTTCTTTATTGTTGATTAATGGTTTTACGAGTTGTACTTTGTATTTTTTTTTAACGAAGTATATTAGTTTAATTAATTTATAAAGTGTCCTACACAGAGAGTTCAAATTTGTTGTTGAAGCCCAGATGTTCCAGCTTTTTACCAGCCTTGACCACAGCACTACATTTGTGAATCTGGACCAGTAAGAAATTTTCAAAAGTCACGCGTACAGGGAAGCTGACCCGTGCGCTCGTGTTGACTGATCCGTCAGCTGCAGGCAATTTGTGCAAACGCATTTGACAATTTGTATGCGTTGTATGCGTAGCAAGTTTGAATTGTGCACGTTTGATAAACTTTTTATGATGATAACACCCTCCTCTCCAGACCTGGTAAATTTGGTTCACTTTATGGACTTGGGTTAATTTGAGTCAATCACTAAAGTAATCCAGTTCACTTGAGTCAGTCATGCTAACATTAACTTATATTAAATGTATGTTGTGTATGTAAAACATATGTAAACTTGAATGTATGACTCACCTGAGTCAGCTGCTTTTCCAGTGAGTTTTTTACCTGACTCAGAGACCCAATTTATCTGAGTCTGCAGCGTTTCCTGGGATTCAGCTGTTTTTTGGGGAGGTTTTTTGGTGAGTTCACTAACTCTTGGACTTAGCAGCAGTCTGTCAGAGGACATAAAGGATCCAGGTTAACTGAGACCTTGGACTTGTAAGTCCTGATTCAATCTGAGGATTCAGATCATTAACCTAGGTGAGTAAGAAACCAACCAGTTCTATTCCTGTCTGACCATTTCTTAATCAGGTATGAATCAACTATTAAGTAAAATGCTGGATCTGGCAAAACCAATCCTCACCCGATTTCTTTCTGAAGAAAGAAACCACTGGTCCTTGTATATTGCTGATGGCAGCTCCACATTCCTTCTTCCATCTGAAACAGACTTTATTTTTGGTAACACTGCTACCTCTTTACAGTATTGCTTCGTTGAAAATATAGTCTCCTCTTTAAGTAGATGTTCGCCCTAGTTTTACTCTCACTTATTTCGCCTCAAACAGAGTCTAAGAAAACTAGTAAGAGTATGACATAAACACAATTTTGAAGATCATTAAAAATCTTGGAAAGACTTTTATCTCATATAAAAAGCCCAGCATATGATAAAATTGTATCATTACTCTCAATTAATCAACAAAAATAAGAATCACCGCAGGTTTCTTTTCAGAACTTTGGCCAGATTGACTCAATCCCAAACTACTATTGATCAGCGCATTCCCTCGGTGCTTAGGAGTAAGGATTTTATGGTCAATTTTACAAAGAATATTTTGTCAGTTAGAAAAAATACTTTACTTTTTTTTTCTTATCTGGTTCAATTTTCATTTCTGATATGATTTCTTAACATAGCAAAAGGTCTAACTGGTATCTATCGCTAATGGTCATTGTGTGAGAAGCAAGGTACACCCTGGACAGGTCGCACGTCCATCACAGGGTCACAGTTAGACAAAAGAGACAAACAACCATGTGGGAGGACACTGGAGTATCTGGAGAAAACCCATGCATGCACGTGGAGAACATGCAAACTCCACACAGAAAGGCTGAGAGGCCAACCTGCGACCTTCTTACTGTGAGGCCACAGCTTTAACCACTTCCCTGACATGATTTTTTTATTTTTTTGCGTGACCGTTCACGTTACATTTTAACTGTGACCTCCATCAGACTCCAGTGTGAACTGTCTCCAGTTCCCAAAATGCTTTGCATGCTCAAAAGAAGATATGACATCACACTCCGCACACTGAGTTCACGGAGGTAAATATGGATGCTGTGAGTGTTAGCATGTGTGTATTGATTCTGCAGTTGCTGCCCCAAACCGGACCAACTGTACATCTAAATCAGGGGTGTCAAACTCCATTCCTCAGGGGTCGCTCTCCTGCATGTTTTAGATGTGTTCTTGCTTTAAAACACCTGGTTTAAATGAATAACTTGTTCCCATGCTCTTGGAGAACTTGATGATTTGGTGAGGAGCTAATTAAACCATTTCAATCAGGTGTGTTGGAGTAGAAAAACCTAAAACTCGCAGGACAGTGGTTCTCAAAGTCTGGAGTTTGTCACCCCTGATCTAAATAGTAAAAGTTAAAGAAGACGGAGAAAAAAAAGAGCACAATTGTTAACAATGACCTTTTTTGGAGTTGAGGCTGCTCCCTCTGAGCAGAGACATGTGAGACTGGAGAGTCTGAGCCTAGAGTGGTGGGACTTTGACGTGAGGGACCTCACGTCCTTTCATCAGATGTAAAAATCAGATGAAATGTGACATGAACATTCACACTGAGGTTGCTTTGAAAAACATTGGATATGTATTCGATTCAGTACCACATGCGGAAAAGACCTGGGTCGAATATGAAAACATCGGATTTGTCACAGTCACGCTGTCATGAAATAATCTGATAAGTTTTGTATAGGGGTAAAGAAATCATTACTGGGTCGCATTTGCCTGCAGTGTGAACGTAGCCTTAGACACACATCTTGAGTCACATGGCAAAAAATAAATTTCAAGACAGCCCAATATCTTTTTTTCTGACCTATTTTTTTTATAGTGAGCTGAAAGCGAACAAGGGAGACTGGTGCAGTCTTACAGTACAAACTTGTTTCCTGCCAGCTGAAGCTACAAAAAATGAATTAGTCAAATCAAGACAAGTGACCCTAAAAACAACAAACTAAAACCAGGTGCATTTTGTCCTAAAAACACGATCATTATAGAAGACGCACTGATATTTTTTACTGTTTCTTTTGTTGATCATATGTGTGGTGTAATAATCCTATTCCCATGAAGCTAAAAATAGATTAAAACACACAATGTTTCTCACAAACTGCATTATATGACATACTGCAAACAATTCATAAATATAAACCAACATTTGCACAAAAATGTACACATACATTTCCTCACATACACACTAACAGCAGCCCACGCAGCTAGAACAACAGCAACACACATTCCCACCCACACAACAAAGTTATATAGGCCACACATGCATCCTTACACTGATATCATCCCAACATCCTTTATGTCTTAGACCAGATCCCCTCTCAGGAAATTCTGTCACTCATGTTGCTTCTCATCATTGAACCTCCTCTTTCTTTGTCTTGTGCGGTCTTTCCTGTCCTCCTTTTCTTTCCTGTCTCAATCATCAGTTATTGATCTGTCCACAGGGAGGAGACATCAGCCTTTCCCTTCCTCTCTATTTTTAGACACAGGACAGATCTCAAGGAGAGCTGCAACCTGAGAGAGGATGGAGCAGAAGCCCTGTTTTCATTCCTTATATTCTTCATTTGATAGATACCTGAGCATTGACATGCAGTCTTCTTTGTACTTTAGCGTAAAGCTGTTA
Source organism: Kryptolebias marmoratus (assembly GCF_001649575.2). Taxonomy (NCBI): domain Eukaryota; kingdom Metazoa; phylum Chordata; class Actinopteri; order Cyprinodontiformes; family Rivulidae; genus Kryptolebias; species Kryptolebias marmoratus. Next base: position 28,979,931 of record NC_051444.1, read on the forward strand.
CTGAGGTGTTTTTTTTAAATAGTCTTTCAATCTAAGATTGCATTTGGTTTTGAAATCTTTGATCGGTTTGATCAGAAATTATTTGACATGGAAACACAATTGTCAGATTTTGAGTCTGTTGTTTTCTAGGAAGAGCACATTTTGTAAAAAAAAAAAAAAATTAAGCTTTAGAGGACTGACCAAGGCTTACTGGGGCAGTAGCCCAGGTCCCTGATGTTTAAAAGGCCCAAAAATATTTTTATTTTTATTTTTAATGAATGTATGTTTTCCACACACCTTTTTTTTTACTTATATCCAATGAGGTGCAAACCCACATCACTGGAGAGAGTTTAAATGTTTTGGAGGCCTTCATTGATTAACAGCTGCTTAATGGTTTTTGGTAAGCTTCTACTTAGTTTGCTTTATCTTTTTACAAGTCAATACAACACTACCAGTTTTACTAAATGACTTTACTCTGTGATTTTAAGGCATCTGGGTTTGAAAATATCACTTTTGCTTTGCAAAAACCAAATGCTGTGGTGCCACTTCTGTAGTTATTTTGTATTTTGTTGTGGAATTTTCTTTAACAAAGAGGACAACGAAGAGCTTTGTATTAGGATAATTTATTTAAGCTATATAGCTGAGAATCACTGTGCTGAGGTGGGTCAGCAGAGTCAGTCTGAAGCATTACAGATAGCTCCCGCTTCTTATACCATTTGTAGGATGAGGAGGGGTTGGGGGGAACAGAAGGGTTAAAATAAACTGATCAAAAGGGAAGGTAATTAAATAAAAACACATGAGATAACAAAGACATCCTGGCACCCTATAGGGATAAGATTAAAGGCATCCTAACTAAACTAAATCATGGTGAAAATGAATACTCTGTGTTTTTCCACAACTCATCACATGCAGCATGAATCACTGAAACAGTATTTTTTCCATTACAATTTTTACCTTTGTCTTGATGTCCACGCTTTATAAATGTATATTGTAAATTCTTATCAGACAACATGATGCTTTTCATAAAGTCAGGCAGTAGGTCTTCACTTTTTGTTTAAGATTTCAGTTAGGTTTTTTTTTAAAACCAAAACCTCAAACTTGTGATTATCTTTGCTCTGAGTAATTTTGAAACATGAAGCGTTAAAAGTGCTTTATGAAAAACTGCTGCAGCATTGCTTGTTTTTTTTTTAGCTTGCTCATATTTTCTATCCTGACCTCTTCTTTCTCATTGCCATGCCATTTTAAAATAATTTGCTCAGTGAAAAAAGTACACTTCACTTTCCAGTTTCAATGGAGAAACAGTTCAGATCCACTTGTGGTCTGCGCAGCAATGACTAATTTTAAAAAATAAACTGACAGATATAATGCTACATGGTAAGTCTATAGTTTTTCTGTGCTTCAGACATCAAATATTATATTAAAGCTAAGAGTAGCTCTGCTCTGCAGACTAAACACCTTGAGGTTAAAGTGCAAATAATCAAGATTGTAATTTGTATGCGTTAAAATATAAGAAGCTCAGAGTCCCAAAACCTCTAATCCTGCCCTGGGACTGCCTTTATTTGCCAATATATGATAACAAAAATGACTGATTATCATGGAGCGAGAGAACACTGTAGGATAAGGCATTCAGAAGGGTGTGTAACTTGGTTTCCTTTCAGCAACTAAAAAAACATTTTTAATCTTTTTAACAAACATCAACACCAAAATGATTCAAACTGAATTCAAGGCATAAGTTACAATATTTCTAATATGCACAATAAACATTTTTGATTAGTGTGTTTCCCTTAAATGTGGATCCAAATAATTCTATTTCATTCATGTAAAAAAAGTAATGTTGACTTTGTGTAAATGGTAAACAATATTTACATTATTTCAGATACATTTGTTTTAAAAGGACGACTCAAGTTTAGGCCGTATCAGTTTTAAACTTCCATCAATGCCCTACAATCGCCACACAATTAACATTTACTCTGGCATACCTCAGAGTGATGTGAAAGCAAGGCTTAGTTGCAGCTTCTAACAGAATAAATCAAATGAGACCCAGTTAAAAAAAAAAACAATTCAGAGGCCCTACAGCGATACAGGCTTAACGAAGCTCTACTCTGCTTCAAGCGTCCCTCAGCAGAGCTGCTGGTCGTCACTCGTTCATGCTGACTGAAGTGAGAGTACTCATTACAATTTAACTGAAATGTTTCAGCAAGGGACTTTTACATCCAACTCCCATCAGTAAAATAAAAATCAGAGTCAAATGCCAGTTATCTTATTATTGATGTCATTCAGTTATAATCATTTTAAAATAGATAATCAACATTCTCATTTGCTGATAACAATACGCTGTAGACCAGCTGACATCATTCAGTGAATCTGTCTATGGAACAAAATAGTGACTGTCTAACAAAATCCTAAATAATGCATAGCAGTTTGTGGTATTTGCATGCAGTTCTGCCTCACGGTTTCCTACTCTGTTCTCTGCACTTCACTCCCGTGGGTCCTCATTATGGAAGAGGTTTGTTTGATCTATTCTTTTATTGCCGATTGAACCTAAAGCATTGCGCTTTCTCCCGCTCCCCCCTTCCCTCTGTGGAGCAGTCTATCAGCAGGACTAGTTAAAACCGCTGCCATTACACAGACAAACAAACAGTTTCTTAGCGTAAGCTGCCATTATGCAAACAAGCCTAACTGCTGCATTCTCATCTGTGTATCTTTTTATATAGGTTATGGAGAACTGTGAAAATCTGCAGCAAGCTTGTACCGCAGCATTTTTCCTCTTGCAGTATGGATTTCTCATCCCTGCTGCAATGGGACGAGTAATCAGACCAAAACGATCAGTTGTGGCTCAGTACCTTAAGCACAATTACCCACTATAATTAGCTTCCATTTAAAGAGCTTTGTTTGGTTTAAATATACAAGAGGAACATTTAGCAAATAACTTAGGGCCTTAGCAGTGATGCATTGCAACCTGAAAAAGTACAAGCAGGGCACTAAAAAACAGTCAAGCATATTATTAGACAGTATATCACATGAGATGACGTCTCCAGCTAGATTGCCAGAATTAAATGTGGTATGATGAGCAGAAGTTAATTTATAGAGTGATATAATAACTGTCAAAGCTTCTCACAGGATAGATTAGTCTGATGTGTTTTCTTCCTGTTTGTAAAACCCTTTTCAGACACCAAACTCATTACATGAATGTCTTTATCACTTTATAATGGTGACAGCTTTCAGACATTTTGTTAACATTTCATGCAAATTCATTCAGATTTGTCTAAAAAGATGTTGACATGTCAGTACACTCATGATACTTACCATTTGTACAATCAATGGAAGTGTCAGTCATGAGTTTGGTGTTTTTAACTGCATTGTTGTACTTTTTTTTAAAACTTCTTTTCTGGTTGTAGAATATATGAGTATTAGATGGGAGCATCGAGATGTATAACTAGGCACAGGACCAGAAGCCAGAAGTTGAAGCCACAGGGGACATTTGCCCTCTAGTGGCTGTCTTCAGTACAATTCCCTTCAAACGTTTACTTTAACTTAACAGTGTCACAACTAGTTAATGAGTTGTGAGGGTGTGTAGACTTTCTTAATAATGGTACAACCCCATGGCCTGGCTGCAAAAACTCAACATGGCAGCAACCAAACAAGTGACAGTTTGTCTTCAATTCTGAACAAAGGACAAGGCAGAGACAAATCATCCATCTTTATTAATATCAGTAGTTTAAATTAAAGGCCTAGCATTCGCTAAAGGAATGTATATCGGCAGTTGCCTTTCATGCCAAATGTTTTAGACTACGACCACCTTATGATGAGAAATGATGGAGTTGTAGCTGTGTTTGTCAAACTTTGAATCTTTTGAAATCTTAAAGAATTTGTTAGCACCTGGGCTATTCATTTTAAATGACTGTCAGGTACTACCACACCAAATTGTAGCTTAATTTCAGGTAATTTTAATGAAGAATAGTCATTTTTGTGTTAGCTAAGGGCAATTAGCTGTTGCAGCCATCCTTGAATTGGGTTGACTCCAAAACGTAATTAGTTGTAGAGGTACATTCTATGAGAACTTTCTGCGAGTTTCAATGAAATCTATCCAGAGGTTTATGAAATATTTGGCTAACAGGCAAACATGGTTTGTGCCAACAGTTATTGCCAAGGTCTTATGCAAAAATGTTGCACAATGTCTTGTGCTCAAAATATGTGTGGGGGCGATGCTCTGCTACTGCCATACCAAATCTTAGCTCAACATATTTGAAAATAGCTGAGTTAGAGCCATCTTCTGTTTTCTAAGGTCAGTTGGCTGCAGCAACCATCTTGAAACAGGTTGAGTTCAAAGGTTAATCAGTTGTAGCTGTATAACCAGTGATTACTTTCTGAAAGTTTCATTGAAATCCAAATTATGAGATTTTTTGCTAACAGTACACACAAACAAACACACACCCGCATGGGCAAAGACATTAATGTTCTGTTTTCACCCTTGGCAGTGGGCGATAAATGTCTTTCCAGCAGGTTCAACAGGTGATGCTTTAAAGACTCTTTAAGGTCTCGTATTTGTCAGGTTTTCATTAAACTTACAATTTTTGTTATAGTTACAAAAAACTTATTTTATTTCACGTTGATTTGCTGCACCTTTGCAGTCGGTGTGTGTGTCTGACGGACGGAGAGGATGGGCTGCAGCATGTTCTCATACAAGACTAAAAAGAAACAGTTTTTCCTCTTCAGTTTGAGGTGTAAAATCTTGGACCAGAGAAGTTAAAACAGACTTGATAATTGTGAATTTAATCATATAAAGTGCAGGACTCACTTTCTTGGTGTCTAAAGACTAAAATACTGTGGGATTCTATTGTTTTCTCATCACTTTAAGCATTTTTAGTCTCCCAGACATACTTTTTGTGCCACCAGGGTGACCAGGCTTATATATGTGTCATAGGTGATATTATTATATCTGCTATTTTCACTTTATTTAGTTTTGTTCAGTTATATAGCACCAGTTCAAAACAAAAGTCATCTCAAGGCACTATACAAAAAGGTCCAAATGATATTAGATTATAGGCAATCCAATTAATACCGAAAGAGAACCAGATTCAACTTGTTTACAACACTGTTTTTTATAAATACAGTCCAAAAAAAAAAACCCGCATTCATCACTACCATCGTTCAACCAAAGTCAATTAGCATGGCTTCAGATTGGCCCATTTTTTTTTATTAAGTTGGTTAATAAAGAGTTCAGTCTTCATAGATTGTCCTAAACAAGGTTTCATAAATGACTCAACATGTTAATTAAGACTGATACTCTGCCCTGAGGACTGTCAGCTGAACATTTCTCTGGGGGCCTGTCTCCACACATGGTGTTCTCTCTTTTTTTTTTTTCTGGGGGTTTAAGTTTGCTGACAGCTCCACCTGTCTGTGTCTTCTTCCTGTTGGTTAATTAGAGCTGTACACTGAGACAATAAAAGAGCTTGTCTCTGCTAACAAAGACATATTAATACATCCTCTATTGAGAGCAATTACCTTGAGTGACTTAAACGAAGGACAGCACTTGGTTTGTGTGGATGTGTGTGTTTTGTTTTGGCACATATCCTATTAAGTCTACTTTTTTATTTTTACAGTGTTTGTGAATGTAAATTGTATGTTTAATTACTGGATTTATCATTTTCAGGTTTTACTTCAGAATCTGTGCATGAGATTTTATTAGAGTTTGTTTTTGCCTCTTACTGATGCACACTTTTTGTAGTGATGAGACATTTTTCATGTCAGGACGTGTGAAGTTTAGTGTGAAAACAAAATATTTCTGGGTTTTGAATCTACAAACGACAAGACAGTAAGTCAGTTTTCAAAATATATATTTAATATTTAAATATATTGTTTAATGTAAGTCATGTAAAACTGAAAATGCTTCTTTTGTTGTAGCCTATTAAACATTGAGTTCTAATAAAGAAAATATTTTTTTAGAATAAACATTTTTCTCCCAAATTAAAGTTTGTTGATGCTGACATCAAATCTTACTATTCTCTATGCTAACTCTAAGGTTTATTGTAATTCAATTAATAAAATAAATTAATAAACCTTTAATGATATGTCACCTTTTGATATTTTTAGTCTTTGTTAATGAACCGAAAAAAATAAAATTGTATTTACCCTAAAGAGCTCATAGTAACTCACTGAATAAATGTGACATATTTGTTGCAAGGTTGGCATTTTTTTAAATGGCAACCAGAGATGTTCTGATTCCACTGCTGGCCATCGGTGGTTCTTCACTTTGAGATACTTTCCTTTGGCTTCAAAACTAACAGTGGATGGCTTCGTCCATCTTTAATGACCACATGAGTTCACTACGTAACATTTTCGGAGTCAGTATAATTTAATTGTGTTTACACATTATGAAATCAAAAGCAACATCACTGCACTTCATGTAAAAAATATTTATATATATTTTTAAGCAACAGTGGGGAGAATAATCCATCTTTTATAGTCAGAAACCATCTGAATCAACTGTGATAGCTCAGTCGTCAGAGCTGCGGTCTTGTAATCCTGAACCCAGGTTGTGACAGGAAGGGCATTCAATGTAATACAATTCAAGCCAAATCTTTTGTGTGAGTTCGCTCACTGTGGCGCCCAGAGGGGAGCAGCCGAAAGAAGAGCCAACAACAATTGTCAGATTAGACAGAAATTCATTTTGCATCTCCAAGCTAAGTATATCAAAGAGTTAAAAATATAAATACATTTCCACACGAAAAGGTTCCCATTGAACACTGTTTCACATCTCGCTCTTATATATACATAAAAGAAAACCTTCACACCCCATATTTTATTGGACTCATGCTGATTCTGGTGAGAGCTCAAATGACAAAAAACTAAGTATTACAGTTTTCCTTCTGCAGAAAATCTCCTTTCTTTGTGATCTTTGTGAGTCGTTTTTTAATTAAGTGTCAATTAACTGTTCCGTTATGCATCCCTGAGGATATATTTGTCTGTAGGTCAGGGGTGGACAATTATTTTTTCTCAGAAGACCACTTTCCGAACCGCAACTGTTGTCGATCAAAGGGTTAAACTCAGTTCTGCTAAATAAAAGTGTTATAATTAGCTATAAAAATTATTTTCATTAGCTACTAAGAGTAGATATTGCAACTGGGCAATAAAAATGAACCAGTCTTATTCAGAATTTAAACTTTATGTTTTAATGTAAATAATGAACATTTACTAAATCCGTTGTGGTTTTTGCAGCATTTCTAGCACCAAAACTAAAATTGCTAAATTTTGCTTTTCCTTTTCTTCAGTGAAAAACAAAAGACCTATTCTTTATTGGGTTTGAACAAGTGCAGTGAAGTCATGTTTCATACCTGAGGTAGGTGTGAAGGACAGCTGCAGGTGATTGTCAGTGAGAGGATCTGTTTCTGGATTTGTTTCTTCTCATGTGTGAATAGTTCTCCTCTCTTGTTTTCTCAGGGTACATTAATGCAGTCCTCCAAACACTCTGATTATTTCCTCGTCAGAGAACACCTTGTTGTTTTTTCCTGCTTTGGGAGATATCACAAAATCAATCTTGACTGCTTCATTCCTGAATGTTCAGATCTTGTTGAAAAGCTCTTGATGCTTTTTCAGTGTGAACCAGTTCAATTATTTTAAGTGAGAATGTTTGGTGGCCCAGAGGTGTCATGTCAAATACAAAAGCTGCAACACAAACATAAAAGCCACAACGGAAGTGATGCAACCTGCAACAGAATTTTATTTTCTTTCAGAACTTTGTTTGTCATTAAACAATACAATTGCAAGTTTAAACAAAGCCATTGTAAGGAAGGTTATTAAGGATGCAAAGAGACATTAATGGAGAAACTTTTGAGATACAATTGGATCCTTATCCTATACATACGGTGGCCCAGAGGTGTGTTGTAGGTTGCGTCATTTCCGTTGTGGTTTTCTATTTCCATTGTGTTTTTTGTATTTGTGTTGCGGCTTTTGTATTTGATCTGACACCTCTGGGGCCACCGTAAGAATGCTCGTCTTATTACCAGGTAGGTAATGTTTTCGGTAGTGTCTGTTTCTTTGTCTGTCTGTGCACAAGATTACTCATAAAGTTATGAATGGATTTTCTTGAAAGTTTCAGGAAACACCCAACATGGTACAAGAAAGAAGCAATTACAAATTGGCGCTGATCCGGTTAAATGTCAAAGTCATAGGTTACTGCTTTGTTAAAACCTTGTCTATGCTCAAGGAGGTGAGGCCTCTGGTACCTCCGTCAAGGAGATTATGTTTTCGGTCATGTTTCTTTGTTTGTCTGTCTGTTTACTTAAAAACTAATAAACACATTTGGATTAAATTTTCAGGAATTGTTGGGGTTCTCACAAAAAAAAAAAAAATCATTAAATTTTGATGGTGATCCAAATCATGATCCAGATGGCAATATTTTTAATGCTATGGCCTTTGCGGATGTTTGCTTGTCTGAGTGCTTCTAGTTTTTAGGTGCACTTTGTATTATTTTTAAGTGTACAAGTTCTACTTAGGGTCGTTAAATATATGATTATTTAAGTTTAGCAATTGCTATAATTTGTTTAATAAAAATAACAATATAGCCAACACTAAAAAAGAAAATTGGTGTATATCAGGCATCAGTTGCCCTGATTTCAAAAGATGAGCATCAGTCAGTTGACCTCTACTCTCATGTAGACAAAACATAGACACCAGGAGCTGGTGCCTGTCTTCAGCAGTCACTTTGCCAGAGGTGGGGGACACCCTGAACAAGTCCCAAGTCTATCACAGGGACACATAGAGACTAACGAGACAAACGACTATCCATGCTCTCAATCACAACTAAGAACAATTTAAAGGTACCAATTAACCTAACGTGCATGTTTTGGGTCTGTGCGAGGAAACCGGAGAACCCAGAGAAATTCCACTTGAACACAGGGAGAACATGCAAACTCCACCCAGAAAGCTAAGAGGCAAACCTGTGACCTTATTGCTGTGAGGTAACAGCTCCAACCACTTCACCATTGTGCCCCCTTAATTATAAATCATTTTTATTAAATTTGACTGTTGAAGGTCATCTCAAGACCCCAACTTGGTGTTTCAAGATCCACAATGGGGTTCAGACCCAACTTTGAGAACTAGTGCTCTCAGTGATTGTTTTGTACACCTATTTTTCTCCTGGTTATTTAGAATCTCTGTGTAACTGTTTGGCATTCATAAATTTCTGTCAATATCCAGTAATCAACAGTAATCAGTCACAAGTAATCAGCAGAAAAAACAGGCAAACATTTTAGCACAAAGAAATGTGCTGTGATTTAAATACAAATTTACTGATCTGTAATGACCACAGATGAGCAGTGATGCATGAAATGACATGATGGGATTTTATACTGTGGAAATGACTAAAAACATTATAATAAATGTTACAATCAATGAACAACAAAATTATTTAGCATGCCTAGGGCAGCAGGAGGATCTGGGAACTGAAGTGTGAGGTTCATTAAGTGTACCCTACAGGTACGTTATGAGAAGGAAACTAAAGTGGAAAACAAATTAGTTTTCAAAACTTTCTTGTTACTAGCTGGCTTCTTGTTGTGGCAAATGTCACATCAGCTGTTTTTTTACAAATCAGTAAGTGAGTTTTTTGTGAACAAAATGTAGAAAGATACATGTTAAATGCTTTTTCTTCAATTTTTTTTTTTTCAGATACAATGTTGCTCCAAGCAAGTGTGCTGATTGGCCTGCTGTGCCTGAGTTACACAGGCAGTGTGAGGGGATTCGCCCGTCTGATGGACAGTGCAGAGCTACGCTCCGCTTTCTCAGTTGCACGCACGAGCAGCATGGAAGGTGGGCCAAAGATGACAGTGACCTTTGATAATGTCTATGTCAACATCGGTGGGGACTTCGACGCCAAGGCCGGTCTGTTTCGTTGTCGAATCCCCGGGGCCTACTACTTTTCCTTCACAGTGGGAAAGTTCCCCCACAAAGACCTGTCTGTGATGCTGATGAAGAACAGGAATGAGGTGCAGGCCATCGTGTACGAGGAGAACGCTGGGGAGGAGAGGAAGGTAGATTTACCATACCTCAGAAATTCATCTTTTAGCAACAAACGGGATTGAGAAATTTAAATGCATTCAAAAGAGGAATGAGTTCATTTTGACTTACAAATAATGTATAAATTGAAAGCTAGCTTTTACATATAACCATAGATCAGTGGTTCTCAAACTTTTTATCTCCATTCAGAGGAGTTCCAATTGTTCATTTGGATGAGTTTATTTTGTTTTCATTTTTTAAAAGAACAATCAAGCAGAACCGTCTCTTTGCTAGAACAACAAAAACAGACTGCTCCACCAGACTCTGATTAATAAAATAAACAGAAATAAAACAAAACGTACGATCACTTTTGGAACCATAACAATAAAGTCTTGTCTGTGCACAGAAACCCACAACATTCAAACTCATAAGAGCTCAATATGATCATAGTATGAATCGCTGCAATGAGTCTGGTTTCATTGTATTATCTTTTAAAAGTCTGTCTGTGTAAAAAGTATGAGCCAGTATTTGGGAGAAATATTAAGTACCTTTATAAGTGACGGATGATGTCATTTTATCCATGTATTTCAAGCTTAGTGTTTTTTCTTCACTGACGCTGATTTTAAAGTGATTTTTCTGCCTGGGACATTCAAGTTGTTGATTTTTTTTAACTCTAGTGGCTTACTAGTGTTACTGAGGTGTAATGTTTTAATGTGTGTTAATAATTTTTATTGAACTTCACACTATCAGCTGACAGTTACCAGATACAACCAGGTCTTTTTAACTCCAGCAGGAGATCTCCCATCTGTCTTTTTTGATTTGAAGCAGCTTTTTTTTTCTTTCAGTGATATGTGGGCACACAGTGAGTAAACAGAATTTGCACAAGATTTTAAGCAGCATACAGTCGTTTGGTTTATATGTCCGAAGTCCCGCTCAGATCTACCTACCTTGACCACTATCTGTCTGACCATTCATCCCAGATTTAAGGTGACACCTTCTCCAGCTGGCAAACTTTTCCTTCAATAAAGAGATCAGTTCTTTTTTCGTCATCACTTCTATCTGGGTCACCCATCCATTTTCTTTACCCACTTAGTCCATTACAGGGCCATATAGAGACAAACGAGACAACCATTCACACTCTCACTCATACCAAGGGACAGTTTTACAGGTACTAAATAACCTAACATGCATATTTTTGGTTTGTCAGAGGAAACTGGAGTACCCAGCAAAAACCCATGTCTGCACATGCAAACTTGCACACAGAAAGACCATCAAACTTGCAACCTTGCTGCCCCTGGTCTATCGCAGACTAAACAGGCATGGACCCACCAGGGTTACTTGATAGGAAATGATGAAATATCATGCTGTTGCAATAAAGTTATTGTATTTTCACCCGAACTATCGTATGTGCTGCATGAGGGTGGGCTTTCTCACTCAGTAGGGGAGTGTACTTTCTCAGCCAACAGTGGTGGGGGGCTGATGAGGTGTGTCTTGTGATTGGCTAGCATGTGCACAAGAGAGGAGGGGGGTTGTGCATCTTGCAAGCACACAGTCTGGCTGGTCTGATCAGACTTTCTGATAATGTGTAGGTGTTCACGTGAATAAAAACAAGGTTTTTCTTCAGTGCACAGAAATGCCAAAGCTATCATATATTTGGGGCTTTTTGAAAACTTTGTATTGCATATCGTACAGACCTTAAAACGATTACAGAAATACAATAATTGTCGTATATCTGGCAACACTGGGACCCACTCTGCACATCGACAGCAGGCGATAAGTCTGTTTGACTCATCGCCATAGAATTGTGATTTGTGTAACACAAAAACAAGTCTGAGTTGCAAACACGTCAAATCATTAATTCCACCTACAACTTTTATAGGACTGAAAAATAAAAGAATAGTCACACACACATACAAACACCCACAGGGGTTGCGCCCAACAGTTTGAGAACCACCGCCATAGATTGTTGACATAAAAAATTGGGATATTTTTTTACAAAAGCCAGCAATATAAACACCATATTTTTACCAAGCATACATAGCTAGTTACTTGGGTGCACAGATTGTTATGTTAAAAAAAAAAGGTTCCCAATGATTTAGGGTGATCCATACATTTGGAAAGAGGTGTACTAACTGTGCTGCTGTATGACAAGATATCACTTCCTGAACAGAACGCTCAGCCTCCAGTTCAAAAATGTCTTTCAGGATATATTTCTCCTCTCAAGGGAAACGTTTATAAAGGTCTTCTATCATGTCAGAGCTTAGAGTCACTCTTACAGCAGGTGTTTGTATTTGGGTGGGGACCAAGAGTCGAACAGAAGGGATTATTCCACAGATTTTAAAAAACTGAGTGAGGTTGGGGATTAGAAAACATGTTTGTTTTTAGCACTTGATGTAAAACATGCCTAGATTTCCTCTCCAGCCTAGATAATGAAATCTGATTGAATCTTTAGGTGCAGAGTCAGAGCGTCATGCTGCAGCTGGAGTTTGGTGACACCGTCTGGCTCCGTCTCCATGGTGACCCTCGCTATGCGCTCTACAGCAACACCGGACACTATACCACCTTTAACGGTTACCTCGTCTACCCCGACACCTATGGCTACCAGACGCACCACCACCAACACCACCCCACCTATAGCTCCCAACAGCCCCAGCAGGAGGACCTCCATCTCCAGGCCACAGAGCATGCCAAGTTCATCACAGGAGACACCATTGAGAAGGAGTTGCCTCATAAGGGAGACAATGAAGAGGAAGAAGAGTATGACGACGAAGAGGAGGACCAGAGGTCCGCTTTCTCAGTGGGGCGCACCCAGAGCATTCTGGGAGTAGACCAGGTGGGTATGCCACAGCACCGACCGATCAGCTTTGACACCGCTTTCGTCAACATCGGAGAGGACTTTAACGTGACAGAGGGGGTGTTTGTCTGCCGCATTCCCGGGGCGTACTACTTCTCCTTCAATGTAGGCAAGCTGCCCCAGAAGACGCTGTCCGTCAAGCTAATGAAGAACCGCCTGGAGGTGCAGGCAATGATCTACGATGACAGCCAAGGGGAGAAAGCCCTGCAGAGCCAGAGCTTGATGCTGACACTGAAAGCAGGAGACACGGTCTGGCTCTACTCCCACCAAAGAGATGGATTTGGAGCCTACAGCAACCATGCCAAGTACATCACCTTCACTGGCTTCCTGGTTTACCCAGACATCACCTCTCCCTCCCCCAACACAACCGTCACCAGCCAATCACATGCTGACAAGAGGCCCTAACTGCAGCACATTGGTGAGGGACTGAACATTGTGGAAGGGATTCATATAAAGTCTGAAAGTCCACAGAGGGTATCAGGTAGATTCTGAGTTACAGTGGTCATGATTGTGCTTTGTGGCTGCTTTTCTCTTCATATGAATTCCTTCTTAAAGTCACAAAGACTTTGGACTGAGCTCAGCACCTAAAAGAAAACCTCTTCAGTTTTGAGCTGATGGCTTCCCAGAACATGATTTACTTTAATGTGAATATTTCACTCTACAATGAAAACTCAGTCATTATCCACTAACCTCCGCGTCAGTCAGACCTTCAGTCAGGGTCGAAGGGATTTATATGTTAGCGTCTCCTTTACAGCTCAAGAAGCCTACTCAGTTTCCACTGTTAGTGCACTGTGATCTGTGTATTTCCTCATCAAATGGCCTCTTTTTGAGGCCGCAGACAAACATGCTCTAATGGCGCTCTAAGAGATTTCGAAAAGCAGCCTAACTCATGAAATATCTCTAAGCACATATAGAAATTCTGTAGCCTATAAATACTCGAATGTATGAGTTATAGATTATTTCTTGTGATCTTAAATGCAACATGAGATATTAAAGTGCATTTAGGTTTAAATCATGTTCCAGTTCATAAAAGATAATTAGCTTTAAATACATTGTATTTATAATTAGACCTAAGGATGTTTTTTTTGTTTATTAATATACAATGTCTAAATTCATTTGATCTTTGTTTTACTGTTTTATTATTAAACAACTGCATATGTTAACAAGTACACTAGAGTATTATATCAGTAGTTTAGTTTTTTAAAAGCAGAGTTGTGTGAAGTAGTTATGACCAGTAAGTATCTTACCTGCAGTAGACAGCAGTCAGAGTGATTTCAGTTTGGAGAATCAGGGAGAATTTTTTCATGGAGGAGTCAAGAAAACCTTTAAAGAAACCATATATTTTTTTCACACTGTTTTGCATAATACAATCACAGCAGGATTTTTGCACAACATCCCACGTAGCTACACAAATGTTTTGTTTTTTGGTTGAGTAAATAGAGAAAAAGTAAATATAGTAAAGTGTCAAAGTTTTAATACACTTTTTGTTCAAACTGCTAAAAACATTTTAAGTTTGAGTTGGCATGGGAGTTAGATGGTGGGAATTTCCTCCTAAATGGGCCTCGCTCTGAGTGGCTGTTCACTTGACTTCATGTTAAAAATGTCTCTTGATTCTCCAAGCTGAGATCACTCTGACTGCTGTCTACTGGGGAGAAAACAATCTCTTCCTTTATGTGCGTTTAAAGCCCAGTCAACAGCACTCCAAATGGTTTTAAAAACTGAAACAAATTGAGTTTTTGGTGAGAAAAACAGATGAGTTTTAAAAACAATAAAAAAGGACAGCAAGTTTTGGGGCCAGAGAAGAGAGTGAGACAAAACTGTCTCAGAGCCTGGTAACTTATGTGTCAGATTAATGCAATGAAATGACAGTACTCTCAGAGTTGTAGTCAATAAAGTAATATAAAATTTAAAAGTACTCATGCAGGTAATTAGACATGCTTAAGTGCAGAACATGAGTAAATGAGTTACACAGCACTGAACGAATGAATTATGTAGTCTGAGCTATAATTTGAAGAAATGAGGGAGCATGTTGACCTACACTCAGCGGATATTTACATCACTTTTTGGTAGATAATCAGAGAATTTTCATTTTTAAGTGAAATATTCCTTGAAGTGCTGTTGTTGTCTTTGTCAAAGACTCGACATTTCTGCTTGTAAGAAGTAACTTGACTTTGTTTCGTCTTTAGAGGCATGTAAAATGACGTGAACTGTGCATTTCGTGTCAAAAGGAGTTGTTCTTTTCTTTGTTAGAGAGTTTGGTGTTGTTTCTCAGCCTCAGCGGAAGCGAAGGACCACAGGGCAGAACTGACACAGATTTTTTAAACATGTGCAGATTCCGTACTCAAATGACTGTTGACCGCACGCCACCTGCGAGCCTGCGGGGAGCTGGACCATAATTTGATTTCTAATTCTAGCAGCGTTTATTTCACGTCTTTAGATGGTGACCACTGTGGGGAAAATAGAATTACATCTCCCAGGCGGATGGAATATGCATGTCTGTTTAATTTTTCACCGCTGGGAAAAGATGATACTGTTCAACTGCTCATGAACCTTTCTTTTATCAACCACCCTTCTCTGTTGGAAGATAACAGGACTTCATTTTTTAATTTTGTTTTACTTCAAAAAATTTATGAGAGTTCTGACATTAATTGTGATGTAACATATGAATGCACAACCAGAAGGGTTGATATACATTTAAAAAGAAAAGAAGTTTGAAATTATTTTCTTGGCCATTTAAAGCAGCAAGGCAAAGTTTATGCGCTTTATAGATTCAGAACAAAGACTGTATATAAAGATGGATGACGCGCTTCTCTCTACTTACATTGAACAAAAGTGAAGCCAAACTTTTCATTTACAAACACTGTAATGTTCCATTTTTGGAGCTACAGTATGGCTAACAGTCCTGCCTACTCACCCACACATAATGATGGTCTTGTTTTGTTAAGCATCACATGGCTAATTACAATGAAATGTATTTGAAAAAATTAATATTTGAACTGACAGCAGAACGGTAACATGAATCAACAGAGGTCGACCCCTGAAAGGTAAAAAAAGAAAAAGATTTACGACGTATTTTTATTTTTCAGTGAGAAACACAGAAAAACATGTCATTCATTTACATGAAGAGGGCGGGACTTAAATCTTATACTGCAGCCAGCCACTAGAAGGCGCTAGTTTTTATTCAGCTTTAATTTCTGAATTCCAGTTTGGTGTTTAATCTAACATCGATACAGTCTATGACAGACAAAGAAAAGATGCAGCGGTAAAAGCAAATTTTAAGAAGTACAAAATGTTTTTGAACTAAATACAGTAGAGGTAAACTAACACTGACTGGGAAATGTTCAGTTTGTGTAGTAACAGGATGTGTTTGGATACTGCAGGGTCTCATGATATTTAACACTAATGACATAATTTCTAATCAAAGTGTGGCAAAGAAAGGTTTTATTTTTCTTTTTCCACAAAAAGAAGAAGACGAAGAAAAAAGAGAACTTGAGAATCAGCAAAACTCAAGCCAAGCACTCTGCAAGTCTGCAGGAATTGTAAAAATAAATAAATATATAAAATGAACTGAAATTTATCTTTTATGCAAAAATATCTGCTCCAGTTTTTAATGGGACACTATTTCGTAATCATCCACTAAAACCAACCAAAATCTGAAGTGTCAGTCCTGTCAGACACACGGGAGGCAAACCACTGAACATCACCTTTCCTTGATACATTTATTGTGAAAAATGAAACTTTTGACTGCCCAAACTTTGCATTCAGAGAGATGAGAACTTGTTGAAGTTGTTGCCTCACTGTGTTCTCTTCAGTACAGAGGAAAGAAACTCACACATATAAACAGTAGCAATAAATGATACAGCCCAGAACGTAACGAACCACATATCTGGTACTGATCGAGTGCATGCCTGGTACCTACAGGGACCAGGCTGTATTGTGAAGTAACTTGTTACCCTGTACTTACAGGGTACTTTCTGAGTATGTACCTTTCTGGTTAAGTATTCAGTACCTACATGGACCAACTGTAATATACAGTGACTTGTTACCTTGTTCTTCCTGGGTACTTACCAGGTAAATATTTGGCATTTAAAGTGTACTTACCTGGTATGAACTGCTACCAAGCTGTACTATGGAGTGACTTGTTACTGTGTACATACCTGGTATTTATGGGGTCGGTATACTTGATGTTTTATAAAGTATAAAGTTACCCTGTACTTACAGGGTACTTAGCAGATATGTACTTGGCATTTACAGGGTATATATCGGGTACTTATTGAGTACATATCTGGTACTTACATGGTACATATCTGGTACTTGCAGAGTATATATGTGGTACTTATGGGGTATGTACCTATACTTATGGTGTACATGTCTGGTACTTACTGAGTCTGTACCAGGTACTTACAAGACATGTATCTGTTACTTACAGGGTACTTACCGTGTATGTACCTAGTACTTTCAGGGTTTGCTGTCTTTTACAGTTGCAATGATTTAAAATAAAACAAACTAAGTTTTAGTCAGTTCTTCTGCAGTATGAGCTAATACTCTGTGTTTGCCTCATTGGAGATGATGTGTTTGGTCACAGTCTGAACCCTGGAAGTTTCTTCATCTTATCCTCGGTGTGAGAGCAGTGCCCAGTGATCGACCTCTGATTTCTTAAGTTCGACCAGATGCAGTTCAGGAAACCACGTTCATTTTTGCAAAGTTATTAAAAAAAAAAAAAAGCTTGATCAGACCTCATGGTGTGTATAGTAGTGTGTGTATTTGTTAACACTCAGAGACATTTGTGTCATGCATGCATGTAACTGAAAATAGTAAGTTAAAAAAAAAAAAAGAAATATTTTCTTGTGATTGCTGAGCAACTTCACAACATCAGTAGATGCTTGTTGAATGTGTATTTTTATGTATAAGTGAATTATCTGTAACTATCTGTTTTCCAGACAGTTGTTTCCTGGAAAAAAAAATGTGAATTAAAAAAAATATTTAATATTCAGACAGGGGTCAAAATGTGCTTCAGTTTTGATTTTAAAATAAAATACAACAAACAAATGTACAAATCCAAACGTGGTTGAAAAAGTTCCTGGAAAATATTTTGACCCATGTGTTTTCTGTGGTCTGGCTCCTTTCTGACTATTTGACATGTTTTGATTCATTTTTACATGTAAAGTGAATGCAACAATAAAAATGTCTGACAAAATAAAATGAAAAAGACAGTCTGAAGTGTTTTGTCTGTTAGAACTGAGGTTTTGATTATTAGGAAATCATTCAGTCAAAGTTTTAGTTTATAAGGTGTAATGCAGCGCCCCCTGGTGGATGAATCTTGTATGGTATAATAATCAGACGCTGACTGGATTTTTTTTTTTTTTACAGTAACAGGAATAAATATGTCATAGCATTAAATGTACACGTAAATAAAGTTAAAAACAAATGGATGAATTGATCCAGTTTAATAAATAATATCCAAATGTAATAATGACCAATAAATTACTTATTTATTTGAGAAAACACATGTTTTTTATTTTTATTTTTTAGGATTGATTCATTTAGAATGTCACATTTATCTAACTCAGTGCACTGAATGACAGTAGCAGAAACACGCTGTAAGCAGCAGAACTCGTCCAAACCGGGTAAACAGGAAAGAATTAAAATATTCTCCAGATTTCAACAGGGCACCAGTTCCTCATCATCGATCAAACCTGGAGATTATCCAGACGAGTTGAGCAAGACTGCTATAAGGTTTGTAAACACATCTTTTTGTTCCGTTTGGTAGAAAGGCACACTGCCGGCACACAGAAAAAGAAAAGAGATTAAGAATAAGAAAGAAAATATCACATCTAAAGTCATTACTGAGGTGAACAACAGATTGCAATCCATTCCTCAATCCAGATGAAAAATATTACAAGGTTAAAGAAAGTTAGAAAATAAAATTACTTTAAGTAAAGTACACCTACAGTAGCAAAGCTACACCTGAAATACAGGAGTACTTTTTAAACCTCTTATACCATGTACTCCTTTAAAAACTGTTTTTTTTTCTCTATTGATATAAATCTTGATCGACTGTAAAAACACATTCATCTTTTAGAGGTTCTGCTACCACAGATGAGTGCAATAACATAAGAACATTAAAAATAACATGTTTGCCAACATCACATTTGAAACATTTCTAATTTTCTCCAATTTATCATTAATACTTCTTATGTGTGCCATTAGAGTCGGCTCACACACCTCTTGTTCTTTAGTTCAGGCATTAGAAAAAACACATTTGATAATTTACTAATGGGATTCTTATCAAGTTGTGTGATGGGCTAGATTATATATGCAATAACAAGATATCAAATAAATTGTTTTAATCCAAACTCTGGTCATCTAAAAAGAAAAAGACTACAAAAAGAAAATCATCAGCTGGTCTCACTCATCCCCACCCCTAATCTCATTAAAACAGTTGAAAAAAAGGTTCCACAATACACTTTACATCCACTCCTTTATGAAATAAAATATAGTGCATGCAGAAACACTGAAGATTCTGTCTTTCACATCACTGGATTAGCTCTCTTATCATGGCTGCCACTACTTTAAGATCTGTTCAGTTGTCAAACTAGTTGGAAGCATCCTAATATTTGTGAAATATTATGAAATGTGTGTGCATGTGTATCTCTCTCTCTCTCTCTCTCTCTCTCTCTCTCTCTCTCTCTCTATAAAATTAAAAAAAAATCCCTTCTCACCCTCCGCGGGTGGTCTTTGTTTCATCCTCTGAGCTCGGGAGCTTGAGGGTTCTGCGCAGTATCTTGGCTGTGCCTAGAACTGCACATTTCTGGACTGA
>NC_051444.1:28999817-29005166 GCF_001649575.2 Kryptolebias marmoratus
TGCAATCACTCGGTATTGCTACATCCACCACAACTGCTTTCCTCTGTTGTTTATCCACCACCACAATGTCCGGTTGGTTCGCCATTACCATTTTGTCTGTCTGGATCTGGAAGTCCCACAGGATCTTAGCTCGGTCATTCTCCACTACCTTAGGTGGAGTCTCCCACTTTTACTGTGGGACTTCCAGTCCATACTGGGTACAGATGTTGCTGCACACTATTCCAACCACTTGGTTATGGGGTGAGTGACACAGTGGCACAGCAATTAGAGCTGTCGCCTCCCAGCAAGAAGGTTGCAGGATTGCTTCCTGACCTGGGGCCTTTCTGGGTGGAATTGGCATGTTTTCCCTGTGCACACATGGGTTTAATCCAGGTACTCCGGTTTCCTCCCACAGACCAAAGACATGCATGTTAGGTTCATTGGTAACTTTAAATTGTCCCTATGTGGGAGTGTGAATGGTTGTGTGGCTCTGTGATGGACTTGTGATCTGTCCAGGGTGTACCCTGCGTCTCGCAAAGTGACTGCTGGAGGTAAGCACCAGCTCCCTACAACCTGGAAAGATGGATAGTTATGGCGTTCCTTGTGCGCTTTGCCTGCCTGCATCTTATGTCCTGCTGTTATGCGCTAGACTGTCTCAGGGGCATCTTTACACAACCCCCATCTTGGGCCCTGTCTGGTATGATAGACTCCGGCCTCTATTGCTCTTGTGCTGCCTTGATTAGAGCCTCTGTGCTGTCCTTCAGTCCAGCCCTTTCTAGCCACTGCTAGGATTTGTTGATATCAGCCACTTCCTACCAGTGGTACATGTTGTGCAGGGGCTTATTCCATGATTATTACTCTTGTTTTGTTTCTTTCACATTGTGTTTCTGCTGCTTGAAACATTTACTTAGCAGATCATCAGTGGGGTGAAACACTCCATGCATTGTGAAGAGCTTTAGTTTAGTTTTTTAGCTTGATATCAGTGGGTTTCATCTCCTCCTTTGGCCATGTTATTATACCAGCAGGGTATCTGATGACTGGCACTGCATATGTGTTGATGGCTCAGACTTTGTTCTTACCATTTAGCTGGCTCTTCAGGACCTGCCTTACTCTCTGTGGGTACTTACTTGTGGGTGACTTCCTCGCAGCCTCATCCTGCGGTATACCAAGGTATTTGTAGCTGTCCTGCACATCTGCAGTGTTGCCTTCAAGGTAGTTCAACCCCTTCAATTATGATTACCTTGCCTCTCTTGGGTACAATTCGACTGTACCTATCCAGTCATATGCAGCCTTTCGTTTTACAAGCTATAGTTTTGATCATGAAGAAAAATGTTTTTTCTTTAATCTCCAACTGTAAAAGATTTACTTAAAAAGAACAAACACAACAACAAATAAACATTTGAAGACTTTTTATTAGTATGTTTTATTTACATAAATATTTCAAGTGAGGTTTAGCTGGAGTCCCAGAATAACACAAACATACATGTTGATGATGAAGCATGTGTGGACTGAACTGAAGGACATCACTTCTTCTCCGGGGCATTTTCACCAGCCTCCAGTTTGGGTGCAGGTTCTTTGAGCTCTCGGTGTGCAGGGAACACCTCCCAGGGCGTGTTCAGGTCAAACTTCCTCATCTCCTGCGCCAGCTCTATGGGCTCCACCACCAGACGCTTCACCTCGTCATCATAACGCACCTGCAGTCATTTAATTTATTAAAACAAACAAACAAACAAAAAAAACTTAAGGCTTGTGGAAACTCTGGCCAAGTCCCTCTACCCACAGCAAGCAGGTCTGGCTTATTGCCAGCAAAATGAACTAAGCCCCTCATTTGGCTAGCCATTAGCCTAGCCCGGACAAAGACTTTTACTCCATACTCTTAATTAAAGGAAGTTTTTTTCTTTTTTTAAACCAATTTTAAATTTCTGGCAAGTAATAGTAACAGTTAAAAAACTTGAGTCATTAAAAGAGAAGTACAGTTGGATGTCATCTGCATATAAATGGTAGGAAACTTTAATGAATGAATTAATAATCTGTCCAAGAGGGAAAATCTGTAATTGCAAACAAAAGTTTCTGAACCAAATATGAAGTTTTGTTTTTCTGATGCATCAAATACTTATGTCATGCAATAAAATGCAAAATAATTACTTAAAGATCATACAATGTGACTTTTCTGGATTTTTGTTTTAAATTCCGTCACTCAAGTTGAAGAGTACCTATGATAAAAATTAAAGACTTCTACATGCTTTGCAAATGGGAAAACCTGCAAATTTGACAGTGTATCAAATACTTGTTCTCCCCACTGTACATTGTGTGACGTCTTTATTTAAAACTTTACCATTAACTTTGTTTGGCTGTTACCAAAATATCTCATAAACGAATGGCCAGATTTAAATGAAACTCTCTGATGAACATTTGGAGGCATCGTAATTCTTGATGGCCGCCACAGCTAATCGACCTTTGTACACACAAAAATGGCTGTCACTTAATCAGATTTGCAGATACTGAGCTAAAGTTTAATGTGATAATAGCTGAGAGTCATTAAAAACATACTGAGTGCTAACAGATCTTGCAAGAACTCAATATGAGGTTGCTCGTGCCATTTACAAGGTTTGAGTAAAACAACAACTTTGTCCCTTCTCATCAAAAAATTTAGTTTAAAATGTTTGCATGAAGGATGGCAGCAGATATGTATCACTTCAAGGAATGCTAGGCCTAAGTTTATGGCTTCAAAGAGTAAGCAATAAAAAAGGGGAAGAAAATACTTCATTCTTCCATTCAGGTGATGTCAAAACTCACCTCTACGTATCCAGACAGAGGGAAGTCCTTCCTCAAGGGGTGACCCTCAAAGCCGTAGTCTGTCAGGATGCGCCTCAGGTCAGGGTGGTTGGAGAAGAACACCCCGAACATGTCCCACACCTGTTTGGATGCAGTTTTACTTGGTTTGCTTCAGAGAATTAAATGAAACAGCTTAAACGTTTCTCGTAATTTAACACAGCTCTGATGGTGGATTGTTGGAAACTGTAGTGGATCTGCAGAGTGTGACTCACCTCCCTCTCGTACCAGTTGGCAGCGAAGTGGACGGAGACAGCGGAGTCTAACGGCGTTAACTCGTCTGTGTACGTCTTGACACGAATACGGGAGTTGTAGCGCAGTGACAGCAGGTTGTACACAATCTGAAAACCAAACACAGGATCAGTACAAAATGTTTTTTCAGAGAAAATACCCGACGCTGATTTGCAACAAGTGGACTGTTCTTGTTTAGAATTAAAAACGCTTCTGACATTTTCAGATTTGTTGGCAGTATGCCACACAGTGGATGATGACCCTGCTGCTACTTGAAAATTCCACCAGAACGTGAATGATCTTTTCAACGTTTTGACGAGGTCTTCAGGCGTGTATTAAAAATACAGTATGATGGTAGTTTGATACAGAATTTATAATAAACTATCCACTGTGAAGGGGACTTTAACATTCAAAAATTGAAGCTCTGTACACAAAACAAGAAGAATGAAGTATAATGCCCTTTCCTTCTGTTGTAGCTTAAAGGCTTGTGACCTTGGAGGTATGGGAATTTACAGGATTCAGTTCTGTGTTCATTGTAGTCCTGAGATTTTAGGTGAACGTTCTACTGCTGGGAGTGGGTAAAGAAATTAACTCACCTGTTTAGAGTTGCTTATGGCTAAATTAGGGTTAGAGTGCAGGTTTTTGATGTCTTCGATGTTTTTCTCTTTCTTACTGTTTATTCAATGTCACATGCTGTTTTTATTTTGTTTTTTAATTAAGTAAAGCACCTTGAAATGCCTTGCTGCTGAAATGTGCTATACAAATAAAATTTGATTTTGATTGAATGAACTTGTTTTTTTTTAAAGGGTACAAATTTAATTTCAACATATGATTCATTCGTTCATTCATATTCTATGTTCTGTAGCAATAATATACAAGTTTGTAAGATTGATAAATCATTGCATAATGTTCTAATTTACATTTTCCACATATATGCAGGTAAAAAAAAAACACCATGGGAATGTCCTGCCATCATACCACTCATGAAAGGGATGGGTTTTGTATTCCTGAGATGAATGTGTTTTGGAGCAAAATGTGCTTATCAACCGTGAAACAAAAGTAAAAGACCCTATGAAGATGATGCTGAAGCTGGTCCGAGAGTTTTATTATCCACAGTGAAATGAGTCCTGTACTGACATGAACTGAAAGGCCACTAAGCGTGGAAGAAGTTAGTATTTTGAAAGCAACATTAAAAAGCCAGTTTACGGTTTGCAAATGACCACATAAACAAAGACATTAATTTCTGGAGACATGTCCTGTGGTCTGATGCAAGTAAAACTGAACTGTTTTACCATAATGACCATTGTTACATTTGGAAGAAAAAGGGGGAAGCCTGAAAGCCTGAAAACCTGAAAACACCATCCCAACTGTAAAGTACGGGGGTGGCAGCATCAGGTTGTGGGGGTGAACAACAGGAGGGACTGATGCACTTCACAAAATAGATGGCATCATGAGGATAGAACATTATGTGGAAATACTGAAGCAACATCTGAAGACTTCAGCCAGGAAGTTAAAGCTTGGATACAGATAGGTCTTTAAATGAACGATGACCCGAAGCATTCTGACAGATTAGTTAGAAATGTTTTGGAATGGCCATCACAAAACCCTGATCTCAGTCACATAGAAAGTTTGTGAGCAAAACTAAACATGTGTGTGAGCAAGTAGGCCTACAAACCTGACTCAGTTACAGCAGTTCTGACAGGAGGAAACGGACAAAACCCCAACAAACTATTGTGAAAAGTGGTGGAAGGAAACAGAAAACATTTGACCCGTCATACGGTTTAACGGCCTAAAGCTAAACTTCAACATAAAATTTTCTTCACATTTAGCAAACATCTTAACACTAATACAGTGTGAAATGATGTGTGTGTGGTGTCCTAGCTACCTCGAAGCGGTTCTGTCGTGTTGGAATGTCCACAGCCGTCAGGTCGATCATGTTCCTGAACTGGGCGTTGGTGTGGTCCCTCAGGAAGGTCAGGATGGGAATCACTCCATTAGGATGGATCATCACCTCCAGCTCATTAAAACTTGTCACCTACATAAACACATAATTTCAAATCATCTCCATCTTTTTGAACATTAAAAATTTACTGTAAATGTAGGTTTCTCCCTGGGCTGCCACCTTATCGTGGTGGAGGGGTTTGAGTGTCCCAATGATCCTAGGAGCTATGCTGTCAGGGGCTTCATGCCCCTAGTAGGGTCACCCAAGGCAGACAGGTCCTAGGTGAGGGGCCAGACGAATTGCAGCCCAAAGACCCCTTATGATGAACATAAATATTGGACACAGTGTTCCCTCGCCCGGACGTG
>NC_051444.1:29008391-29031884 GCF_001649575.2 Kryptolebias marmoratus
AAGTCTGGGTCTCCCTGCTTAGGCTGCTGCCCCCGCGACCCGACCCCGGATAAGCGGAAGAGAATAGATGGATGGATGTAGGTTTGTTAGTTTTAGTTTTTTCCCCAAAATCTGAGACTTATAAAATGTACATAAATATCAATAGGTGCCAACACTGTCACACTAATATCTGCTTGATGGCTCTTTTTTAAATTTTATTAGTCAGTGAATGCACCACCAGCAGTTTGACCATTAGCAATAAAAAAGAATGACATTGATCCTAATTATCAGTGGTCCTACACTAGTTACATGAAGGCTTTAAACTGACCTGAACCTGCTGAATATATTTGGGCATCATTTCAGCCACATATTCTCCAAATGCTGCCAGCTGGTTGTGAGTAACGGCGTCCTTAGGTCTGATTGTGGCTGCATAAAAAAGGACAGAAGTGACAAAGTGTTATTCATCCTGACAGGCAATGTACCTTATGTGCAGCTTGTTTATTCTTCAATTAGCTGGAGCCAAACATCACTGCTGACACGTGGTCAGTATTTTGTCATCACACCATTTAATTCAATGACAAAAAACACTCAAACTGGGCCAGTTTATTCAGATTTCATAATATTCCTACAGGGGCGCCATGTCAGAGCAGTGGTTAGTGCTGTCGCCTCACAGCAACAAGGTGGCACGTTCACCTCTGCGTCTGGGGCCTTTCTGGGTGGAGTTTATATCTTCTCCCAATCCACACCAGTTTTCACTGGGTAAACCAGTTTTCCCCCACAGACCAAAAACATGCATGTTAGGTTCATTGGTAACTCTAAATTCTCCTTAGATGTGAGTCAGAGTGACAGTGTCAATGGTTTTTTGTCTCGTCTGTCTGTGTCCCTGCGATGGACTGGAGTCCCGTCCAAGGTGTACCCCCCCTTTAGCACAATGACTGCTGGAAATAGGTACTAGCTCCTTTTGACTCAAAAAGGAAAAGGAAGTAAAAAGGAAGTCAAGGGATGGATGATTTTTTAAATTTCTTTTGGACTTTCTTATCAATTTAACATTTTTCTTATCATTTATAATGAACAACACTGTAAAATTTTGTGATGGTCTCGTTAAGTAAGAAGATAAACACGTTTGATTAGATTCAGATTTTTACGTTTCACAGGTTATTCTCACTTGGTGTGGAATCAGCGGTGAAAATTAGCACCCGCCACCGGCCAAATGCGGGTAAATATTTGAAGTGGCGTGTAAATTTGATCAACACACACGCCACTATGGTGGGTTGGCAATTTGAACAGAAAAAGTTTTATTTGTCCTCCTGACATATAGGGGGCAGCAATGTACTCGAGTTGCTGCTAAATGTAAGAAGGAGAAAAGTTTAGCAGACACTCTTTACCAGTTGGTGGCGGTATTGATTCCTTCAGTTGTTTACCAACCACCAATAAAAATCAAGAAGAAGAAGAAAAAACAATTTGAGGAGTAACATTAGCGATGTGGCGGAACATTTCGGGAGTTAAGAGCAGCCGACAGAGAAATTCAGTCATAGGGTGGAAAGTCGAGGTTGGCGGATCTTAATGAAACTTTTCACACATGCATATTTAAGTATAAAATGGCACATCCCAAAGTATTTTCAAAAATATTACTTTGGTTGCCATGGAAACGAGCTAGGCTGAAAAATTGCCTAAATCAGCATTTCTGGTGTCTCAGACGGTCGCATTTTTAGCACTTTTCATGTGCAAATTAGAGACCGATTTGCTAGACCTATATATTAATGATACATATCACTGAAATCTGGAAGCTTTATATTTTCCAAAGAGGTGTAACATATATATGTACTCGTTAAGTGTAAAGGCACTATTTGCGTTTTAAAAGACTAACTTTATTCAAATTTCTAAAACCACAAAAATCCCTTCCTTCATCAGAATATCCTACCTGTTAAATATAAGCCGGTAGCACAAATAGATCTATGCATTAAAAGCAGCAAGTGTCTGAAAAACATGACAACTTGCATACAAAAACTTACAAAAGCACAAAAAATACTTCAAAAACACTCCACAGAAAAAAAATTCACTTGTCTGAATTTTTTATGTACATATATGCATCTTTTAATGGTTTAAAATAAAAAAAAATAGTGGCTGATGAAATATTTGAGTGACTGGTAAAAAAAAAAAGTCCAAATTTTTAATTTCCACCGCTGTGTGGAATGTTATGTTATCAAAGAGGCATGACGGTGATATTCACAGCCAGGCAGACTGAACCAGTGACAGTTTTTGAGTGTAATCTGCTGGAACGATGAGTGTACTCACGGGGGGACTCGGTGGAGACGCTCTGGGCTCTGATCTGCTGCTGGAGGAGACACGAACTCCTGGCAACTGAAACAAGAGGAGAACGGAGTCAAACGGAGATTAAACATGCTGCTGTGTGAAAACATACAGCGCTGCAGAGGAGCTGGCTCGAGAAAGGAAAGAAAATAACAAATCTAAGGCCTGATGCCACCTATTTGCACACGTGAAGCTCATCTATCGGGCACAATAACAACAGACCGATCCTGTCTTGTTCTAGCATTAGCTCGAAGGTCAGTCAGAGATGTGACGAAAACACAGATTTTACAGTTTTCAGGGGGACACAACACGATACGGCCTGAAGTACTGAAACTTCAGCAAGCAGAGAGTAAAACAAAAAACTAATATAAATTCAACATACTATTAAAACTCCTTCCAAGACCTCCGCGGACAAACCGAACCAACGCCGCCGCCATGTTTGTTCCGGTGTTACAGAGATGGCCGTGAGTCGCCCCCTACAGGTCCGGAGGAGGAAGGACAACACACATCCTAAACACCAAAGACTTTATGTCTACACTTCAGATCCATGAGCTGTAAAATTATAAAACATCGACGGTGAGGGAACTGGGCGACCACTATTGTCTTTATTAAATCCTCTATACATAGTATGCATGCGTATTTCCAAATACACGTAGGAACAACGCTGAGTTTTACAATGTTTTGATCTGTTTTACGCTCAAAGATTAAGCCTTCCGATGTCTAATTCAAATGTTTGACCCACAGCACGCTCATCATGTACAATATATATATTTATTTAATTATTAACTACATGACATTTGGATCTAGGATATGCCAGTACTTGAGAAAAACCTCTCAACTTTATACTGGAAGTCTACTATTCCTGCCTACTTGCTACATAGGCAAAAGCTGCAAATTTCCACCTTCAAACTCAACATTTAACATTTTTCTCTAGCTCTTTAATCGTTCAAAGCATACCTTTAAAAGTATGATGTATTAGTGCATATTTATTCTCTCACTTTGACATTATCAGGTAGAAGCACTTATCAAAAAAATATAGACTTTAAAAACAAATAAGTTTGAGCTCGTTAACTCTTTCATGTCTGACGGCTGCAGGGGTTGCATATGCTTATTTATTCAGCTGTGATTTAGAGGAAGAATCAGTCATATTCTCATCAGAAGATCAGCGCTTCATTCACTGAAACCTTAGGTTCACACATCAAAGAATCTCTGGACCAGATATTGAACCCAGCGTGGCACACAGTGGACTCATGGGTGTGTTGCAAATAATTCATAGAATAAGCGAGGTAATAATGTGAGGGAATTAGGCTTATAATGAGCTTTGAGTGGTCAACAATGCAACTAAAACACACAACTATATATGTCTAAGATAAAAAAAATACTCTAAACCAATTACAACAAACATATGGGTTTTACCAATAAAAATAAATCTTACAGCGTTTTGTGATACAAATATTTATTCAACTTCCTTTTTTATTCTTTCAAACCTTAGTAAAAATATCATGTATGACAAATGAAATTTAAACTTCTAAATTACAGTAGCTGCTTCATTAAAGAAACTTTTTTTTTGACTGTTTCTTCTGTTTTAACCAAATGCAAAAAGCACAAAGAGACGTTTAAATACACAGGCTGGGATGATTGTCCTGTTTTTCCCAACAGGGTATTTAGATGTTGCCTAAAACATCTAAAACACAGCCAAACAATGAAATTAAAGAATCACAACCTCAAAAACATATTGAATAATGTTTTTTATGGTAACTTAACCATTTTTAAACTGATAAAAAAACTCAGCATTTTAAATAAAACAAAATAAGATTTTAAAACATGAGCGTGAACGGGCTGAACATTTTGATAGCAGCTGTGTTTTATGTCACTGCAGCTTTGATCGAGGCACTGAGTCCAGCCTTCAGCGTCAGTGGGGACACAGTAAGGTCCGAGCGGTTCGTCACGCTCTCAGCTGGACTGTCCACACACCTCCTCGTGGTATTTCCTGAGCATCTCCAGCTGAGCAGAGCGCACCAGGATGTGCGGTCGAACTGCTGCCAGCTTCTGACAGGCCTCCTCGGGAGTCCAGCTGTGTAACTGTCAACAAGAAAAGTCAGCATCAAAACCAGAAAGCCCAGATCATCCCTGAGTGAGCAGAATGGAGCATCTTTTACAGACTCAGCTGTGAAGATCCATGAACTGAAAATATATCATTAGGCTGCGAGCAGCAGTCCACAAGCAGGAAAAAACTGATCACTAGATGGATGAAAATAAGTTGGAAGGTTGGAGCTTTTCATCAACTGGACCTTCATATCCAACAGGTCAAAAATTAAAAAAACAATTATTACTAATGTTACTATATTAGAAACAGCTTTGAACAGGTTTTTGCCTTCTTGCAGTGACTTTTTGGACCTGTCAATGCAACTCTCTGCTCCCACTCTTCACACACTGATAGCAACACCGCAGGAGAAATGCTAGCACAGGCTTCCAGTATCCGTAGTTTCAGGTGCTGCACATCTTGTATCTTCACAGTATAGACAATTGTCTTCAGATGACCCCAAAGATAAAAGTCTAAGGGGGTCAGATCCAGAGACCTTGGGGGCCATTCAACTGGACCAATCCACTTTCCAGGAAGTGGAAGTGGGAGAAG
This sequence comes from Kryptolebias marmoratus, assembly GCF_001649575.2. Lineage (NCBI taxonomy): Eukaryota > Metazoa > Chordata > Actinopteri > Cyprinodontiformes > Rivulidae > Kryptolebias > Kryptolebias marmoratus. Next base: position 29,013,316 of record NC_051444.1, read on the forward strand.
AGGGTTGCACTGACAATCCAACACAATGGGCAGCACTTTGAACACATTTTATAAGTGGTGAGAAACTTGTAAAAAACTCACGAAAGAATAAAGTTACGTTAAAATCAAGCACACCATTGTTTTTCTTGTGAAATTCCCAATAAGTTTGATGTGTCACATGACCCCCTTCTCATTGAAAAAACAAAAGTTGGATCCAAAATGTCCGACTTCAAAATGGCCACCATGGTCACCACCCATCTTGAAAAGTTTTCCCCCACTCCCATATACTAATGTGCCACAAACAGGAAGTTAATATCACCAATCATTCCCATTTTATTAAGGTGTATCCATATAAATGGCCCACCCTGTAGAACAAAAAGTCTCTAACTGATTGGGCACAAACTCTACATTTCTCCACGTTGCCTTGAACAGACCTGACACTAACATGCTTTCTGGCTGATTCAGTCGCAAATGGACAACTTTAAGTACAACTGTTCACATCTGGCATAAAAATGCATCTGAACTTTATTATCTTTTTACATTTACACAGTTCAGAGTCACTTGAGTCGTATTTTTGTGGAGTTTTTTAGCCTGCTCAACTCTTGATAACCTAATAAAGACGATATCAGAGATAGTGGCACTTGAGGAACAGGGTTAGTCACCCCTGCACTAGAGTCTCTATTAGAGTGCTCCTGTAATCTTGAGGTGAACATGACATTAAAGAACAACCTTCTATTGTTTTGTTTACTCGGTTTTTCTGATCTGATAACCGCTGATGTTGAGAATTGCTGTAACGCTGATTTTCAGCCACCTGACAGTTATGTACTGACCCGTATGAGGTACGCGGCGGCGAGTGTGGCGCTGCGGGAGCGCCCTGCCTTGCAGTGGACGTACACACTGGTTCCCTGCTCCCTGTGCTGCAGCACGAACTCCACCCCTGAGTGGAGGTTCTCCAGGCTGGGGACGCCGGTGAGGTCCACGGTGCTCAGCCTCAGCTGCTCCACACCTGCAGCGTGCCACTCCTGCTCCCAAAAACCACACACATCGCAGCAAACTAATCAGTACTCTATGGTTCTATTTAACTTTAAATGGTAAACTGAATGCCAAGTTGACTGTTTTGGGAAAAGTCGATTCCTCTTACAAATTAAAGGCCCGACATTCCTCGAAGGAATGCATATTGCATGCCGAAAGTTTTAAGCTAAGGTCATCGTATGCTGAGAAATAAGAGTTATAGCCATTTTGGTCTTACCTTGAAAAGAAGGTTATGAGCAATGTCACGCTATATTTGAATGCATCTCGATATGGGCTGACTCCAAAAGTTAATCAGTTGTAGATGTACATCCAATAATTACTGTCAGAGAGTTTCATTAAAATCTGCCCAGTGATTCATGAGACATTTTACTAACTACTTTGCTATTTTACTAGCAGCAGGCGATGTAGATCAATAAAACTGTAAATAATGCCTTAGTGTTGTTCAGGCAGGAGTTTCCTTTTTGTTTAAAAGTCACACCATCATCTGTTTGATTCTTCAGCTCAAGAGTTCCAACACGAAGGAATTAAACTCACCTCAGCTGAGTTGCAGAAGTATTTGGTTTCGTACTCCTCGTTCATGGTGATAACGCCCCGAACATTTTCTGTTTCCACCAGCTGCAACACAACCAATCAGTCGTGATCAGTTCCTAAAGTTCAGGGCATTTTAGTAGCTAAGCTCACACGGAGACTAAAGCTTTTTCTATGATGACCATCAGTTTTATTTGCTGTGTCAAGAAGACCGGGAAATAAAAAAAATTTAAAGTAAGAAAAAAGAATCTGCACAATGTTTTTCGACATATTGATGGTTAATGTGTCCTTTAAAGCCATAATAGGTGTCAAAAGTGTGATTTTTCAGTATTTTTGATTTTAATTTTTTATATATGTGTGTCATCTATGATATAAATAACCACTAAATACACATCATTTACTACCAAAACTGTACAGCATAATTTGCAATTAATGAGCAAAAATCAGCAGAACTGTTGCCAACAATTATGAGTCATTTGTTTACATTGAAACACTGACAAGTAAATTTTGGTCAGTCTTGATGCACGACGGATAAAATAAACCCTGGATGTAAACAGAGACAGAGGAGAATGATGGAATCAGAGACTCCAGGTCGAAAGTAAAAAGATGGAACTTCTTCTCTCTACTTTTGATTACAAACGGCGGCTAAAAGCTGTGAGGATGAGAGTCGACAGAAGGGGAGTCATTCTGGGGGAAACAATCCAGTACTGGAGAGCGTTAAAGAAAAACGTGGGGCTAAAATCAAATGCTAATGAGCTGTGACGAGATATTCTAACCTACTGATCACCAGATTTAGTAATAAAAAAAGCACAAAACCCTGACAAGTTTAGGTTATATTAACCCCCAAACAATCGTTTAATGATATAAAATTTAAATTAACAGCAAATAAAAAAAAACACCAAAAAATGTCATATTTTGACAGCTGTTGTGGCTTTAAATAAAAAATTTGCTAGCAAAATTTATGACTACCTGCCAGCTACATTGTGTGTTTGTTAGTAGTTGGCAACTGTTCACAAAAACAGCCAAAGTGACTGAAAATAGGTCAACAACAGCAACAACTGTGGAAGAGTCATGTTAGATGCAGAAGTCTGTCAATTTTTTGTATATTTACTCTCAGATTGTTTGAGGTATGTATGCAGGTAAAAGGGCTTGTGTGCCTTTTCCAAAGACAGCTCTACATATTTTAACAAGTCAGACCACATTGTGCTGAGCAGTAAAACAATGAAGGTGACCCAACTGGTCTGCCTGCAGCTCAAACTTGTGAAAGAATTTGGCAGAAAGGGAAATGAAGAACTCAACATCCTCCTAGCTCATCTTAAGGAACCAGTGAAGGAAGATAAATAAATATCTACAACAAATCATTGACAATTATAAGCTAATTTCATATTAGAACAAAGAAAAAGACAAAGTTCATATTACTAAAGAAACAAAGAAACATTTCTGGTGTATATCCCCTTTGATACCATTTAAACACTGAGCTGTGAAGTCAATGTGAGTCTTTTCTGTATTTGTGGAAGGTTGTTATTATAAATATTCCACTTTGAAATAAGAAAACATATAGCTAGAATGAAGATTTTAAAAATGGGGCAGTGTTGGATATTTAAATGTAACTTGAAAAAGTTCCTCTCATGAAGAAAGAGACCTTTCTGATCAAGTTGAATTAAAAGTTTTTATCAAATGCAAGCCGTTACTTCTTATAGCCGGTTATATTTATAATCTTAGTTTACATATTTGTAGTTTTCTTGTCATGATTATAACTTTAAATTACATTCCTATGTTAGTTTTGGTCAGAACTACAGAGAGCCACTGCAGGCTGCAGACCCCTGAACTAATGTGTCTACTTTGATTTAAATAGTACTATAATCTATACTACTTTCATCATTTCTGGTGCATTATTATACCTCATCACGCTGACGTCCTAGTATTTCCTAATGAAGTGAGACCCTATGTGATGATTATGAATGGATATAAATGTTTGTTTCACTTTCAGCTCCACAGCAGCCCTCTTTTCTGACAGTGTTCAACACAGACTGACCTGTTTGGTCATGGATCTGAACGGCAGAGCGCCCAGGATGACCGTCTCGTCCACCCGGTCGAACCACCGCCTCGAGGACACCTTCTCCATGACAACATTGTAGCCTAAAGTCGGGTAGAAGAGCAGCCTCGCTAATGCTCCAGACATGGTGGAGCTGTTCGGGTAAGAAAACAAACAAACAAAAAAAAAGAACTACCTCTATACACGGCTAAAATTAATTCCTACTGAGTTACTATTTAGGCTGTTCGTAAACATTGACAGCATGTGTTCCTGGAGGATTTTATTTAAGGTTGCTCCGCCGGTGGGACTTCTGGATTTTTTCCTTCAAAATAGTTCCCCTCACATTAAAAAAATAAAATAAAATTATTACACATAAAGGTACAAACAGTCCAATTGTTTTAAAGGTAAAAACAAACGCTCTGTCAACATTTTTCAGATTAGTATGACCTCGTAGTAACATGTATTCTCTTTCAATAAGTACTTTGCTGGTTTTATTTTGAAATTAATACAGGAAACGGTTTTTACATGCAATAAAACAAATGTTATGTGAAGGCTCATCAATAAAGACCTGTTTTCAGTTTTGTGAGCAATTTTTATGTTTAGCTGTAAGCACCGTTCAAAGGTTTTGAGCTATCACCTATCTCTATTTACATTTAGCTTCCAGATAGACTTTCTGATTCTATTTTAAATCAATATCTTCACGTGCTTTCAGTGTTTTCCTGTTTGTTTGTAATACATTGACTTATACCCCCATTCATTTTGAAATTAGTAATTGCCTGATCATTTAAAAACCATCTTTGAGTCATTGAATTCACTCAGGCACAAACTCTCATAGGATAAACAAGTGTCGAGTCAATGTTTTTTTCTGCTTTTCAAATGCTAAAAAAATACTTTAAAAAAACAAAACTTGACAAAATACTCTTCTCAGGTTTTTTTTTTTTTTTTTTTTGTTGTAACATAAACTAATCTTAAACATGTGAATCTGCATCATTTTACTATTGTTAAAACAACCTAAACATAAATTTGACAAGAGAACATCAAAGGTTCGGTCACAAAGACAAGCCAGTCTTTATGATTTCAACACTTTATTATATTTTGATAAGCTTTTTAAAAACCAATCATGATATCAAATCTAAGTGATTTGATCACACACCATCAAGATAACAGTCTTAATGTGAAACATCAGTTCCTATAAAGAACAGGAGATAAAAATATATACAACAAAAAAAAGGACATTTTTAAAACAGATTTGGGAGAAGCAGTGTAGGTCTGTGTAAAATTACATGTTGCGAGATTTACACATATATAAAAGTGCGGTGTATTCATAATACATTTGGCCTGTAACCCCCATTGCATAACTTCAGAAAGCTACACTTTCTTTCATTTGTTTAAAAAGAAAATAAAAAGGTGCAGTTTAAGATACAGACAATACCAATGGGTCTCAATAACTGGAAAAATCTGAGAACTAAAGTAGTAGTAGTTTAATTTAGAGTACAAACTTTTTTTTTTTTTGGACAGTGACATATCGAACAGAGACAGCACCATCGACGTCTGATGGCTGATTCCCAGTCAGTCATTTATTACTAATAACACTCGGTAAAACCTTCATCTATCCATAAAATCTGATGCCAGTGAACAGCGGTGATCATTAATGACACCTGGACCAATCTGGAGGGACAGTAATAACACAATCAGAGTGGAGAGGTCAAAGGTTGGTTGTGGTTGAGTTCAGGATGTTGGGCTGGATTTTGGAGTTAGAGGCCTTGGACAGGTCTCGCTGTGGGGGGGGAAAGAAGTTCAGTCGTAAGGTTGATTATTTCAGTACTACAACAACAGATATTTAAAAACAAACCAGCCAAAGGAAACGTGCAAATCATTTGAAGTTCCCATGAAATTGCCATCTGATTTTTAATTGCTTGTACTTTTTTTGTGTTTCCTCTATGAGCTTTTGGACACCACCTGACAGTCGGCGGTCAAAAACATCTTTTCAGTGTTTTTGTATGAGAGATCAATAATTTGTTAAGAAAAGTGAACTATCATCATGGCAGTGTTTTCTTCCACATTTACGAATTGTTATTTTTATTTTTTTATTGTCCAGCTGGATGCTGACATGGAGACAACACTTAGATGATTCTAGTACATTTTATTGAATTTGATTTCACAGGGACTTTAAATGTTGCTCTGTGAAAAGCTGTTAGTTTGAGCTAGAAAATGGTCAGAGAAACCTGATTAAATAGAAAATCACTGGTTATAAGAGTTTGACGTCAGAGGAAACAACATACAAGTGTGGCAGTATTTCAGAAACAACACTCAGGTTAAGTTTGTCTCAGCTAAAACTAAAGTTTGCTCTCTATTTCTAAAAATTAGCAAAGGACATATATATATATATATATATATATATATATATATATATATATATATATATATATATGATTAGTTCAAAACAACAAAACACTGGCAGGAATGTGTATGTGTTGATACCCCTGTAGGTATCAACACTACTTGGTCTCTACTGTAAAAGCAGAAGTGATTGTTTAGCTTTCCTTAAATCATTTTTTCTCTCACTTTAAATCGCATGTTGCACATTTTGCCCTTCCTTTGGGCCAGGTTGTGACACCATACTGATTTTCCAGAGTTCGGAAAATGTCTGAACACCAAGAAGCCTTCAAACTCATAGACCTGTACCTCAAACTAAACTTCTTGGATAATGTTTCATATCAACACAAGATGATGGTAATTTGTTTGTTTTCTTTTTGAATAGAGACGTGATAAATAAGTAGGGATTAGTTCACAAGGTTTTAGGAGACCAAACACACCTTGACTTAACTGATTCAGTGTTGACCAAGTCCCTCTAAAACATAAAATTTAGATAATTAAGAACTTCAACATTATTTTACACAATGTGTGGACATTTGTTCTAGCGCAGCAATGAGGGGAAAAAGTGGGAGAAAATGTGTTGGAGACAAAAGTGTAAATTACCACAAACTCTGAATATGTGCTGGCAACAGATGCTATGCTGAGGTTAAGCTGTGGACAAGGTGGGGTCTGCAACGCACCACTCAGAGGGGTCTCCTTCAGCTGGGCTTTGTTCTCCTTGTTGCAGCCCTGAACTCTTGGGTAGGGGGGCTTACCACTACCTGGTGTCCGTGCTGCTGGAGTCTGGAAAAAAACGAATTACAGAAGGGCCTTGCATCAGTTAAATGATTTAATATAAAACAACCAAACACAGACCCCAAAATTCAACAGACTCATGATGATGTAAACAGTTCTACATGCAGGTTTGAAAATAAAAGCTTCTGCAATAATGAATCGAAAAGTACCAAAATGTTGAAGGCTTGGCCTTCCTTAAATGAATGCCTATCACCCGCCACCTTTCATGTCAGAGTTACAGACTGACATCAAACCATCATCTTCTTTCTATGCCTTTGTGCGACGTGCAATAATAAACTTGTTCACTCTGATTCAAACAAGATGCTCTTTGATTAAAGTCTTGTGTAATTCACTGATTGTTAAAACGGCACAAAGCCCGCTGGGAGTTTGAACTAAACATGCAGATTTTCTTCCCCTTAATCCTCCAATGACTTTAAGAGCCCCCCTCATCTAAAACATTAGACGAACCTTGTTTGCAGAGAGGGGGAGGCGATGCACAGGCGAGTGACAGACCGTTCCTCCGTAAGCAGAGCGCATGGTGCTGTTAGTGGTGCCGCTAGAAAGGCTGGAAGTTGCATTAAACTGGCCAAGGAGACAGAGGTGGATTAGTGCTGAAAGGCCCAGAAGACTCCATTATCTAAAAGTCAGTCAAAAACTGGGTTTGGCACCTTTCGTGCTTTATTGGAGGTGGGAGTGCCGAGGAATCTGCGTTTGGTTGGGGTTCGTACAGCTGTCCCGTACAGCATGTCCTCCTCCGTCTGTTTGCTCTTCTTCAGGTGCTGTGCAGATGTTGTAAAAAGAGTTAACATTTTAGTAGACACAGACCTGAGCTAAGAATTGACAGCTTGCCTACCCTCTGAAGTTTCACTTGCTCCTTCTCCATTTGGTGCAGCTCCCACTGTTGAGCCACATACTGCAAAAACTTTTGGCCGTTTACCAGGAACTCCCGGCCCTGTTCATTCTCCCAGGCATCTATTTGGTCTTTTAATTTCTTTTCAAGCTTAAAACAGAAACACAATAGCAATATCAGGATACTGCGAAAGCTGTTGTGGAAATTTAGAAACTTTACAGTGGGTTTATGTCTTACCTTTGGAAGGTTTTTATGCAGCTCTGACCTCTGTTTTTCTTCTTTTAGAAGATTTCCTCCTCTGTTAGTGAACCTTGTCGGATCTGTTGCCTTTTTCTACAAAAGACCAAGGTGATAAAAAAAATTATTTATGTTCAGCACTGTTGATGTCGAAGCCAGAGCGGGTAGAGAGACCCCATAAGATGTTAATTGAAAAAAAAAAAAAGTTATGTCATGCTTCAAAGAGAGCTTATGTGACACCATGAGTGTGTGCGGTGGAGCAGGCGGGCCTTAAGTCCCACATTACTCGTGCACAGACTGCTTCCAAAACTACAACATGGCAGCTTCTGTAAAACGATTCCTGCTGGCTTCAATTCCCAACAACTAGAGAAGACAGGGACAAGTGGTCCAGTATTATAAAACGTATCTAGTGTCTGCCTCATGTTCAGCAACTTTGACCTAGAACACCTGACAAGTAGTTATTAAACTGTTGTCTTTTTGTTTGACTTTATTTTTCAAGATTTTTTTAAACATGCATTTGACAGCAACTGATTAAAGCAGAAAAAGAGGTGGACTGCAAACCTTTTTATAAAATGTTCATGATCCTCTAGCTGAGCTGAGGAAGATTTTAAAGCAGTTTTGTTTTAAAACTGATAAATATATTTTTTTAAATCGCGTGAGAGTCCCTGCCTTGTTCAGCAACTCAGTGCAATTTCATGTCACTTGCGTCAAAAATATTTAAAGTGTGTGTATTGTTATTACTTTCAATCAGTGCACCGATGACACAAGACATAAAAGGACAAACAAGCATCGTCTTGAGTAGCAGTGATTATCCCAGGATTAGTTTTCTGGCCTATACTGTCAAAGAGTTTATACAACTCTCTCGTCTCATGTGGTGAACTTCTGATGGTGGATAAGCTGAATGTAATAAAGGCTTTTAAAGCTGGGGATTACTGCCAACAGCATAAAAACAGGGGTGCGAAATGGATACAAATACAATAACAATTGTCAAGGTTATTTGCGCCATCATTAGAACTGATTTATTAGTAATGTTTGAACACTTCAGCTACCAATAGCTGGGGTTACAAGTGTCTGCTACTGTTGTTTTGTGGGTCAGAAGCTAAAAGGTTTGGGAACCACCAATTAATACTGGGATAAGCTTTGTGTAAGCATACATACAACTTTAAATTATTGGACAGGAGTTGCAGGTTCCATTTGATATCAAATGAACTCACCTCCAGATCCAAAAAGAGTCTCCAATTTTCTTCCCACTTGTTGACGCCTTGGAAAAGCTCCCTGTGATCCTCGTAATGCTGCTTTAAACGCTGGATCTCAGCGTCGTGCAGAGCCAACAGCTCTTCATTAAAGTCCTCTAAAAATGAAGAAATGCAGTTACAAAACTTAAAACAATTCCTGACGATTTGGTCGTTTCGCTAGCAGCGGTTTTAATGAAAACTAACAAACAAGAAAACCCACCGCTAAAATATGGAGCAAAAGCCTGCCGCTGATCAGCGCTGAAGAAGCACTTCTCCCAGAACACAGCGATCTCTGAGCGAATGGCATCTGTCACGTTACGGATGTTTTGCAGTTTTAGTTCCTCCAAACGCTGAACTTCTGCTTGTAACTGAAGAATAAAAAAAAAAAGTATGTTATAAACAGCAAAACAGCAACCCCGGTAGCAGAAGTCATAGCTGATCAGGCATTTCGCCCACTGCAGAGTTTTAGACTAAGATCATCTTATGTTGAAAAATAAAATAAAATAAATAAATAATGGTAGCTCGGGCAATTATCCTAAAACCTTGAAAATGACATTATACATAACCGTCTCGCTTGAAGTGCATGTTGATGACCCTCAGGTACAACCACATCAAACATTTAGCTCAATATGTATAAACCTGACTGAGTTATAGCCATATTTTAGGTGGCAAAGGGGTGTAAGCTGAGCCAGTCATCTGATTTGAGTTGACTCCAAATGTTCATGAGAAACTTTGCTGAATAACAGTTAATGCCAGAGTTTAAAGCACAAATATTGCACGATGTGTATTGCTCTGATTATGTTTTGGGGATGATGCTCAGCTTCCACCACGCCAATCTTTAGCTCAGTATCTGTAAAATCCGCCGAGTTATGGACATTTTTAGTTAGCTGTGATGGCTATTTTGAATTGGGTTGACTCCAAAAGTTAATAAGTTGTAGATTAACACCCAGTGATTAGTTTTTGAAAGTTTCTTTCACAAAATATCTCATGAACCACTGAACAGATTTTAATGTTGCAGACAAATGAAGATTCATAAACACAAAAAACTGTTATCACATGTTTGCCTTTGGCAGCGGGTGATAAAAACTAGAAAATTCAAAAGCACACAGGAGTGTCTTCAGTCTTCTCACCGCCTCCAGGTTCCTCTTCCTGGAAGAGACCAAGTGTTCGTTCAAAGCCTCCCTTTCCTCCTGGGAAACCTGCAGTCGGTCCCACAGCTGCTGGATCCGCTCTCTAAGGCTTTCACACGTCGCCTCGTTTTCTGCTTTAAGCTCCTCCAGCTGCAGGATCAACATGGTGTTTAACCGAAGTGCACAAAAAAAAACAGAACGCTACATGCAACAAGTCATCTTTCAGGACCCGATGATGATCTGCGGAACTCGCATTTTGATTAGATTTTTCATTAAACATCGAACTGAATTTTGTAAACCGAAGCAACGCAGAGTTTGAACAGAAACACCTTGCCTGACAAAACAGCAGCTTGAGGGCCGTGATATTGTCTCTGGAAAGACAAAAGGAGTCCTCATCCTCGCAGACGACATCCTTCTCAAAGCTGGTCTCCGGGATGCGGTCCAACTCCTCCATGTGCAAAGTGATCTGTTTCTTGAGCTCCATGAACTCTGCATATCGCTTTTCCTGTCAACAAAGGAGACAACAGCACTGGGTCAAGAAATGATTCAACTGTTGTAAAACCACCACACAGGAGTGGATTTACACCTCCTGCAAAAAATAAAAACTTTCAAAAAGAATTTAGAACTCAGGTATAAATATGCAATATTCAGCTATAAGAAAAACACTTTTCTGATTTACTAAATTGATGAAATTACCAGTAGTGAAAAGGTCACACTCAGACTGTGTTGTGAATGACTCTCAGCTACGACTGCAGCAAATCTTATTGATTGAGATATAGCCATTTTTTGTGATTACTAAGGTTGATTAGCTGTGGTGGCCATGTTGAATTGGGTCAACCCAGTCAGTTTTACATGAATTTTAGCCAATGGTTACTTTTTAAGAGTTTCACTAAAATTTGTCTAGTTGTTAATGAGATATTTTGCTGACAAACGGACAGGGTTGAGTGTAATGTTTTAAATAAATAAATTGTGCAGTGCCTAAAGTATGTGTTGGGGCTAATGCTCAACTACTACCACACCAAACCTCAGTTCAATATCTGTAGACCTGACTCAGTCATTTTTGTGTTTGCTAAGGTTGATTAGGTATGGTAGCCATCTTAAATGGAGCGACTCCCAAAACTAAATCAGCTGTAGATGTTCATCCAGTGGTTATTTTCTGAAAGTTTTAATAAAATTCATCCACATTTTGCTAATGCCCACACAAACAAACACACACAGACACAGCCAAAAACAGCATCGCCTCTGGTCTTTGGCGGCGGGCGATAACAACAGAGAGAAGATACATGTTTGAGTGTTCCCACCTTTTCTCTATTCTGGTCAGCGATGTGCTGGTGGAAGTTCTGCAGCTGTTCCGGGGAGGGGACGGAATCTGGGGCAATGCCATATGGCATCGAGCACAAAATGTCACACAGGTCCTGGTCCTGCTCCAGCAGAGTTTTCAGCTGCTGCATCCGCTGGTTCTTCTCCTTCTTCAGAGCCTCCATCTGTGTGCGGATGTTCGTCTCTTGCTGGAGTATGCTAAGACCCTCCTCCTCCTACACACACAGAAAGATACTTTAATTGTCACACTTCAAAAGTAATTTTGAACTCAAATTTAAGCACAAACAGCTGGTTTCAAGTATCTGAGACTGCAACTAAAGAAATCAGTCATTTCAGAACCAATCAAAAACAGAACGGTACTTAAGGTAAACACAGGAACAAGAAAGAAATAGATGTAGCAACTAGGGACGCCATGATTAGTCAGCATAATCAATGTCGTTGATTATAATAATTTGGCAACGTCAATTTTTCATCTGAAATAACAGTTTTCTCCACGCCACTAGTATGAGCTACTTTTAGTTCCTGTTTGACCTACAGTTTTAAACCTTCATGGTAGAATAACAGAGTCCACGGCTGCGACTGTTTTAGAGCGAGTTGGGTAATAAAGGTTTTCAAAGTCTGACGGTGTGTAAAGGATGGGTGTACTTCAAGCTCGCTGACAATAAAACGGTGGTTTTTACGTTTGAAACTTTTTGCAGCAGCAGAAGACAAACAGGGGCTATAATGAGGATAAGAAAAACAGAACCACCGGTAAGGTGTTTAGGCTGGAAAATGAACTCTATGGTGTTACAAAGGTCATCTGTCTGCTACGTTTTCCAATAAATAAATGGTCGAGGAAACGTTTAGAATCTGAGCCCATGTTTGATAACACTGCCGGTGTCGTATCGAGTTCTGCTCCTCTGTTGTGATCCGATTTCCCTCACCAGCTTCTTTCCATTTTCCTCTCAAGGTTTGTTGTTTTAAACAAAATATTTCCATGTTCATTCTAACAGGGGGAACATCCTGGTTGCTGGAAATCTACTATATAGGTGAGGAAACACAGCTGGACCACAGGTGTTATGTAACCCACCCTACAGCATCAGTTTTACTTCTGCTGGTTTTAAACACATTTAATTGTGTAGATAATGTTAATGCTGCATTTAATTGTGACAAACTTATTTATAATACAAACAATGAAGGAATAAAATCAAAAGTATGATATGAAAAGTGTAGTTAAATTAAAAGAATACATTATTTGCAAGTTTGTTCATATTTTATTTTATTTGTGGTGTACTCCAACTGTACTGTTGAGTGTTAAAAATAAAATGGACCAAAATAAACTTGCTGATTTCAGTTTTAGGAAGAAATTAGTCGTTCAGAAAAATCAAAAAGCTAGTCGATAGATTGACTGAAATAAAAACAGTCATTAGCGGCAGACCTGGTAAGAACTGCTGTAAAAACAAGTTGTGGAACGGGTCTAATTATCCAGCCGGGTCTGTAGAACCTAAACATCTAAAACAGTTGAGCGTTTCATCAACACAGTTTTATGTAAAGAGAGAGAGAGAGAGAAAAAAAAAAAAAAGATGTTGTTACCTCAAAAACAGCAATCTGGAGTTCCAAGCAGAGTTTCTCCATTTCTGTCTTGCAGGTCTGAATGCTGCTCAGGAGTTTCATTTTCAGAGTTTCCTCTTCTTTAATCATCATTTCCAGCAAGTGCTGCAGGACAAATAAAGAAATGAGCTTATGTTGATGGTTACCTGTAGATGCGTAGTTCTTTAATAACCGGTGGAAACTACCATCTATGATCAGAAGGAGTCAGGCTGTCAGGGCTGAAGGCAGATTTTCTTGGAAAACCATCATGATCGATACCTCCAGTCTCAGACACCGCCTCCTACTTCGTGTGTGTGTACTTGTTTACTTGTTGCAGTAACTGTGCAGACTTACTGAATCATAGCTGTTTGTGAATACTAATGACAAATACTTGAACTCAATCTGTAGTAATAATATTTCATACTGACATATTATTACTCTTGCTCAAATACATAATCTTTTTTCTCACAAATATCTGTGAGGGTCAATAATCAAAAGACTTTACTTTATAGAAAGCTCAGAGATGCATAGGAAAAAAAAAAAAATCAGTGAGTTTCCCTCGAAATGGTAAAAATCTACATATCAAGACAAAACATATCTGGTGCATTGCTGATTTATCAGACTTGTCTGTTACGTGTAAACAACAAAAGTTTAGCCCTAAAGTTTAGGAGCATTTTTATTGCCTGCTGTCGAAAGGTGTCATATTTTTGCCCATGTCTGTGTGTTTGTGTCTGCCTGTTCACAAAACACCTCATAAACCACTGGACGGATTTTAATGTAGCTTTCAGGAAGTAATCATCAGATGGACATCTACAAGTCACCCTCATTCAAGATGGCTGCCACAGCTAATCGACCTTAGCGAACACAGATATGGCTATAACTCAATTTTACAGACGCCTTGCATAAAATTTGATGTGATATTAGCAGGGAAGGAGCTCAAACACATACTCTTTTACAGCCAACCCAGTTCAAGATGGCAGGAAAAGCAAACTCATGTTTGAAAACACACAAAAAAGGCTGTTATTCAGTTAATTGTACAGATATTGAGCTAAAACTTAGTGTGGTAGTGACTGAGAGTCACATACTCAGAGTGAGACGTTTTCTTAAAACTTTGGCAATAACTGGAGGAGTCAGGCTTGTCTGAGTGTAAGCAAAATATCTCATAAACCACAACTAATCTATCTTAGCGAACACAAAATAGCTCAAATTTAGTTAGTTTAACAGACATGGGGCTACATCTGCATGTGGTAGTAGCTGAGAGTCATCCTCAACATATACGCTGAGTGCTAACAGTGAGATGAGACGTAATGGTATAGCTTTGGCCAAACTTTGTTATTTCTCAACATTTTAGTTTCAAACTCTGCCACAAAAGGCAGCAGGTGATATGCATTCATTTAAGGAATGCTAGGATTTTAAGCAATGCATGAATGATTCACGGGGCTCTGTTTAGTGGCCTAAAACAACACAGATTTTCTGATTAAAAAAAAGTCTAGAAATGACTGAAAAAGCAGTCAGTGTCTAAAGAAGAATAGTAAAAAGAAAAAAATAAGAAACCTTCAGAATGCCTGCATTAATGTAGCTAAAATCAACATATACATATAAAAGATTATTAACCTTTGTATTGTTGCAGCAAAGTGTAGCTCCTGTTTGGATGTTTTATTTTGAAAAGCGCGTTTTGAAGGTTTAGTCCAGTATAATTTTCTCCACACACATCCAACCTACTTCAAACCCGACAGAAACTTCTGCATATGTCTACTTCTTAGCCATTAAACCCTAACATAAGGTTGTCCCACCTTAATGTGTTTTTGAACAGCGTTAGTTCTCTGGAGCCTCTGGTCCTCCGGGATGCCGATCTCCTCCCAAATGTCCTTCAGGTGGCACAGCGCTTTATTCAGGCAGGACACTGCCTCCGCCGCCAGTACCTCGCTACGAAGTTCAAAACAGCCCACAGCAACACAGATTAGTCATTTCCTTTGTGGACGTTTTTAAAGAGATTTAAGATAAAACTTATTCGTGATGTTAAACCAAACATTCACAGATCAGTGTCGCCCGAGCTGACGTCAGAGTAGCTAACACTCGCCATACCTAACGTTAAATATAGTTTACTTAATCTTAGTTTTAGGCTCAAAAACCCTGTCTCTACCGTTAATAATAAGTCCCAATCTTACCTCTTTCTCATTGTTTAATCCCAGAGCAGTGGAAAGTTTAAAGTAACTCACACAACGAACAAACGACCTTCTGTGTGCCTGCTCTTACTTTAGACCGTTTATGCTCGGTTCAAAATACGCGTGCGACAGCGATCTGCCTTCTGATTGGCTCGTCATGCAGACGCGCGTGATATCTAACACCGCCCTGAACCGTTGGACTCTTTTCCCCATTCACCGTGGTTTGACAGGGAGCCGCCCGCCCGTAAGGGCTCGGCCAACGCTCATGAGTAAAAACAAACACAACGGTCTCATTGAGGGGTGTGGCGTGTCGTTGCGTGGGTAATTTTTAGAATGATGAACTCATAGTTGATCAAAAATAGTAATTGTAGGAAAAAAAACAAACAAAAAAAAAACCCAATAACACAGTTGCTTAAAAAGACATTTATTCACTTTTTACATTTTGTTTTGAAAGCGTCCGCTTTGTGTCATGTTGCAGTATTTAAACACAGGCTTCACACAGGAGTGTCCATCAGAGCTTCCAGGAGTCTGGAACTGTTTGTAATCGCTGTTGTTACCACAATAAATTTACAACCTGGGGAGAAAAAGACAACAAATGTAAGAAAGTCTATTCTTAATCTCCTATTTGGGGGGGGTTAACAAAACAATGTGATAGCATAATTTAAAATGACTTAGGTCTGTAATTTTTAGATAATTTTACATTTATTTTGAGATTGTTTCACTGTAGGACCCTTGTTAGTAATTACAAAAGAAAAATCACTATGCGTTGATGCTACAGTTTAAATAAATATAAAATGTACAAAAATAAATATTTATATATTAGATCATCATAAATATATATTTTTTATTGTCATATTGTCAAGGCATTTCTGATCCATTACATAAATAAAATTTAAAATACTGACGCTGGATCTTATTTTAATTATGTGGACAGTGCTCTGTTTTATTGCAGGGGATTAGGTCCCCAAAAGAACCCTGCACTATTACAGTAAAGACTAGAACAAACAAGAATAACAACAATAAATGTTAACCTAATTTATGGTAATGAAATTATAACAGAAACTGAACTCCAACCGAAACAACAAACACAAGAAATAAAACCCTCGGAGTAACTTATGCCATGTTTACCTTTCTCTTTGCCGAGGAACCGAAGGGCTGAGATCTCAGAAAAGGTGCATCCACCAAGGAACATGACCAAAATGATGCGATCAGCATCGTTCTCCTGCTTTGAATCAACTCCACTGCTGCCTGATGTCAGAAAGAAAACATTTAGTGCACATGGATTCAAAACAGATTACTCAAGGATTTATCTTCATGTATCAAGAGTAACCCTAGCTTCTTTAGATTATGTTACTGCACTAAGGTGATCTAACCTATAACGGCAAATTCATGCCCATTTAGCAGCCTGCTTATTTCTTCGAGCCCAGTCCAACCATCTCGCTCTAACACCTGTAGAAATAAAAACAGGAATATAGTAAATGTGATTCTGGTTATCGCTTCCATCCGGTGGACTGAGTCCAGCTCTTGTCCTCACCTGCTCGATGAGTTTGCAGCTCAGGGGGACGTAAGCCCCGCTGAAGATGTAAGCCATGTCTCGAGGGACACGCAGGTCGTATTCTTCATCTGACTTTGGCACCTTTCACAAAAAATATACTTATTAGCGTCCATCTTTTTTTAGTGTGGTAGAGACAAAACTATATACCTTTGACAGTTTTTCTTTGACATTAATAAAGCACTTTGTGGGGAGAAAAAAATGAAAGTAACCATTTACCAGGTTGAGCTTTCGACTCAATGCTCTGAAGTTACTTTTCTTTGCCAGCGAGGAAAAGGCATCAGTCAGCTTTCCTTCAAAAATACATAGATAAATAAAAAGAATTGGTACAAAAGACCAATGACAAAACACTAATACTGTATTTGACAATATGGGAAATGCAAAAACAAACAACCAAAGAAACAGGGACTCTGGCCTTTACTTATTTACTTATTTTATATGCAAATAAACACTCAATCCTGCACTTCAGGCTTTCAACACAATCCCAAAAAAGCTGGGAGCAATTTAGAGCAAAATATGATTGAAGGTGAAACTTGTTCTTTCAAAAATTATGTCAAGTAGTTGCAAAAGGCAGAGTTTTTAAGAAGAAAAGCTGCAGTATTTCCAGCTTGTCGCCAAAAGTGTGCAAGAATGCAGGAATTAATGTAATGTATATATCTTTAATTAAATGAAAAGTCATGGTAAGAATCTCTGCACTTTCCATACTGTCTCAGAGTTTTCTAATTACGCAGAGTGGAGAGGTGGTAGTGTGTTTTTTTTAAAGACCTGTTTTTACCTGCAGTTTTATCGTTGACCAGTTTGCCCACTTTGCTCTCCATAACAGTGAGAGTTTCCCCCGGCTGCTGCTCCACCAGCAGCCCGAGCTGCCTCAGGTTAGAAAAGGTGAGCAGGTGGTCCACTCCATAGCTCTAATGAAGGCAGAGAAAATGTTACAGACCACACCAGCGATGTGTGATCAGCTTTACGGTCAGCGTGTTAGAAGAAGAGAAACATAACCAGTCATATCATGTTTTATTCACAAAGTCAATTCAACACAAGTTTACCTGAAAAGAACTCAACTTAGTGCTAAACTTACTATTATTTTATTTATTAGATCCTTTAAAAAAACATTACAAGGATTTCTATCAAACTAATCAGTCAAAACTACCATAAAACAACACAAAAGAAACAGAAATGACAAATTTCTGTCAAAAAAATACTCAGCAGAGAAGAGAAGTTGTGAGTTTGTGCTTTGACCACAACAAATACAATGAAAGTAGCTTTCCTTCAAGCCGATGCATATCGCCCACCGTCTTGCATGGCAAAGTTTAAAACATAAATTTTGCCCAATTTGTTAGAACTTGAAGTATGTGTTGGTATATGGAGAGAAAATGGTTCCAAATTACCTGTGCGTGTGTAAAAGGATTTGTGCGTGTGTAAAAATATTTGTGCGTGTGTAAAAGGATTTGTGCGTGTGTAAAAGGATTTGTGCGTGTGTAAAAATATTTGTGCGTGTGTAAAAGGATTTGTGCGTGTGTAAAAATATTTGTGTGTGTGTAAAAATATTTGTGTGCGTGTAAAAATGTATTTGTAACTCGTGTAAGCATCTTTGTGTGTAAGTTTGGATAGTTGTATCTGTGAAAAATGATTGTAAGCCTTACAGATGAATCATAGACATTTCTGTTAACATGTACAGTAAAAAAATCACCTCCTCTTTGGAGATGAGATGGGAAGCTGAAGACAGATGGGGTCACATCATCTCTAAGCTGGTCCTGTTAAAGTCCTCTGGTTTGAAATGTTCACTACAG
>NC_051444.1:29033074-29079775 GCF_001649575.2 Kryptolebias marmoratus
AAATATTTTTACACACGCACAAATCCTTTTACACACGCACAAATATTTTTACACACGCACAAATCCTTTTACACACGCACAAATATTTTTACACACACACAAATCCTTTTACACACGCACAAATATTTTTACACACACACAAATCCTTTTACACACGCACAGGTAATTTGGAACCATTTTCTCTCCATATTGGGATGACTCTCAGCTACGACCACATCAAATTTTAGCTTAATATCTGCAAAACTGACTGAGTTACAGCCATTTTTGTGTTGGCTATTGTTGAATGTTGTTTTTTTTAGATCACTTAGCTGTAGCAGCCATCGTGAATCAAAGTACCTCCATAGTGAATCAGCTCTACTATAGATGTCCAGTGAAGACTTTCTGATAATCTCATTGAAATCTGTTCATGGTTGTGCGTCTTTCCGGGTGGTGGGTGATATACATTTCTTTCAGGAATAAGTCATATTTGACACTATATTCAAATATCTCTGATTATTTCTAAACATTTAGAGAGCCTTTCTGAGCTTACCTGAAGGAACTGTGCTTTTAATGACCGGTAATCTTTTGGCAGGAGTCCTATGAGAAAATGGAGCCACACATTGTATTTGCAATAGTGGAATAAGTGAAATTTCATTTTCAGAACCATGAAGGACTCCTCACCGTTTTCTGTGACTGACAAGAGACATAGCAGCTTTAGACTTTCAATCGTGGAGACCTGCAAAAAAAAAAAAACATAAATAAATAAAAACTTTGTGATCAGGTAATTATTTTTGAATTATTTCTTTCACAACAGCTGTGAGACACAAAGCCCACCTGTCTGTTGATGTGCTCCTCTATGAAAGAAATGCTTTCACGGATTTCAAACCCTTCAAGTAAACCTGAGGGAGAACGTGGACAGAAACATCTCAATACACAACAATCTGTAGGAATAATCTGGAATCGTGTCCCATTAAGGTAAATCTATCATGTAATTTTGTGACATCTCGCAAGATCTGTTAGCACTTAGAAGTATGTGGTGGGGACGATGCTCAGCTACTACCACACCAAATCTAGGTCAATATTTGTAAAACTGGCTGAATTATAGCTAATTTTGTGTTTTCTAAGGTCACTTAGCTGAAGCAGCCATCATGAATTGGGTTGGCTCCAAAGGTTAATCCCTTAAAAAGTTACTTTCTGAGAGTTTCAAAATCCTTACAATGGTTCACGAGATGTTTTGCTAACACTACAGACAAACACACACACACACACACAGATGCTCAAAAACATTATCGCCTTTTGCAGTGGCCGATAAAAGTCCTGTTTAAATTGGTTTCATTTGACAGGCTGTCTGAAGAACCATCTGGGTTAGAGCTCAGTGAAAAGGAGAAAATGTCAGCTTTGTGTTTACTGCAGCAGGACACTGCTGGCTCATGGAAAAGATCACATTAGTAATTAGAGAGGCAGCAACCAAAGCAGAGCAGGCTAACTTTTTGATTTAACTTTTTTATTTATTTACTTGGGCTTGTAAAGCTTCATACTGTCAGAACGGAAAAGCACTAATGTGACACAGACATCGAGCATTTTGTGTTTTCTGCTTTACGCAACATTTTGGCCTTTTCAAAGCAGCAAAGTGTTGGTGGGTAAGCTCAAGTACGACAATGTGAGCCGATCGCCATTTCATTTACCAAATCCTCCAATAAGATCCCTCTGTGTTTATAACAATCTTTAGGGGCATTAAACGCCTTATGCATCTTTAAATGAGCTCCTGATCAGTAGTTCTCCAGATATTCTGAAGGTCATTAGAAGTTTTACTTTGGATTTTGGCTGCTGTTTCACTCATTTTTAGTCAAGTCCTAGTTAAACATTTTAGAGAAATGTTTCTTTTTTTAAGCCACTTAACTCTGACTAATGGACCAAAAGGCTCCTAAAACAAAGGATGAGCCAGAGTTGTATTGATATTAGACAACTACAAGGACCAGTTTTAAACTGGATCTTTAAGCTCTTTGTTCTCAGCATCCTCACACAAAGACAACTTGTTCCAGTTTCTTTCACATCCTGAGAAGAAATATGATTTTAGCTCCAACAAAGTTGATCTCCAAAGAGTTAGTTACGAGCTGAAAACTTGATCAACTGAAGGATAATGCAGCTGAATCAGGTCTTTTCTATTTTGTTAAGACAAAATAGATACCGGTCACCTGCTAAAAATATTTTTTTCATCCTAAAAGATCTTCAGTACCACCACAAAGGCAAAATCCCAACTTGTCTTACCCAAACTCTCTAGTTTCAAGGAATCTTATGATTTTTCTCATATTCTTACAGTATATAAACTTATACACCAAGTTTAACTATAGAAATCTGAATATTCCTACATGCCTTCTACGATCAAGTCAAGAACTTTCTGTTTTACAACACAACAGTGGCTCAAACACCTGGAGCTGACACAAAGATACAAACTAAAGCTTACAGTGTTCGGTCTTCAACAGCTCCTGAAAGTCCTGCTTTGTTTTCTTCTTCATTATAGATTCACTGGCGCCAATGTCTGAAAGAAAAAAATAGGCTCCTGAGCAACGCAGCCTTCCAAAGTGTCTTTAAAAACATGTAGTAATCAGTCTGACGTAAAGCAGCTCTCACGTAGGCTGAGCAGCCGATGCTCCTGCTTCAGCCCCTTCAGCTCCTCTGACACAAACACCTTTATCTGCTGGATGTCCATCCCCTGACGCTTCTGCAGACAAAAAAAAAAAACAAAACGTATCAGCTACGTCATTTACCTTAGTTCTAGTGGTAAATATTTACTTACGTCATATGCAGTCTGGAGGTTTCTGGCTTTCTGACTGAGAAATCCAAAGACGTTGGAGAAATGCTCATTTCGAATTTCACTGAAAACCTGCGAGAAATAACATTTCGAATGGATGTTTGGGTTAAAGCCACGACAGTTCAGGTCATTCTATTCTAATATCAGCCCTACCTTATCCTGAGAATTCAGCATGACTTTTATACTTTTATCAGACGAGGTGACATCAGGTCCAAACTCCACACATCCTGCAGAACAAGATGCCGCAATGAGACATCGACACAAAGGAAATCTGCAGCTGCGGTCGCTTCCTTTCATCGTGTGTGCGTCTTTGTCTCTCCCAACCTTTTAACATGCTCTTGGCCTGAAATTCTAAATTGTTTTGTTTTTATTTTTCTAAATGCAACAAATGAGCGCAATAAAGATCATTTCTGTTGTTTTTGTTTCTGTCTGATAAAACTTCAAACAAACGGACAAATCACAGGTTTCAGTTTTGAATGCCGTTTAAAAACCCTGCAGTTTTCCTGCAAGGTTTTGAAGTTAAAACACAAAAATACATCAGTGAAGCTGTGTATTGGAGAAAAAATATAAGGAGGCGTAGGAAATGAATGCTAATGATGTCTTTTTTAAAGTTTCATCTATTTTCCTTTGTTTATTAAAGTATGTTTGGTCTAAATTCTATGTCATATGTAACTGGGAAAAGGTATTTGATGTTTCTATATGAACGATTGGAATTTACATCTAAATCCAGGGTTAATTAATGTTTGTTTTTTCAATAAATCTCGATTGGATTGGCACCCTTGTGTAACTGGGTTTGACAACCCTGGTTTAAACTAAATTATGATTTTGATAAAATGTCTTTTTCACAGCATCACTGTATGCCAGCTACATCTCTATAGTGGCGCTTTGTTTTTACAAGACATCATAAAGATCTTTCCTAAAAGCAACAAAATGAGTGCAGTCACATCTTTTTATCCAGACTCAGTCGACTGAGTGTCTATACTCACCACATTTGATTTTAAATATATCATCTACGAGGCCTTCATAAACAACCTGTGAGCACAGAGGAGTGACAAAATCCACATCTGCAAAAGTCACACAAACAACAGCGTTAGGAGTTGGAGTAAAACAGAGATCAAGTCATTCACTCGGTGGTTTTTCACCTCGATCGATAAGAAAAACACTGCCGATTTCAGCTTGTCGAGGTCTTTGTTCTCCCTCTTCTACCTGCTTCCTCCACGACTCGTACGTCATCTGGCCTCAGAGAAACAGAACAAACGGCACAGCAGCAGAAACATTATCTCATGTTAAGCCAGAACGTCCGAGCGGTCCTGCAGGGTAAACCCGTCTCTGGTGTCTGCGCACTGAGCACCTTAGAACAGCGTCCGATGCCGTAGATCTTTGAGAACGGGCCGTAAAGGGAGTGAAGGAGGTGCAGAGCGCTCCCAGCTGTCCTCACCCACCGCTGGTCTCCTGCCTGTAAAAACACAAGCTCTTTAAATCAACAAACAAGAACTTCTGAGTTAGTAGATGGAAACGTATTAGTTGAATATGTAACACTGATCAGATGCTTCCAATATCTACCAATCTTTAGAAAATTTCCCATTTTAATTTTGTGTCGTTTTACTGAACAGCTGAAGTGATGATTACTAACTCACATTTAAAGAGCATGAACATCTGATTGACTGAATCCTCACATCTATGATCTTTTGTTTGTTTTCACTCCATTTTCTTAAGCATCGGGTTTTAAATTTATAAAAGGAGCTACTATCAGACAGAAATGTCACAAAATATGAAGTATTCTTACTGGGATCATTAAACCAAGGTTACATGGTGTCCTTTAAACAAAGTCAAACATAAATTAGAACCCCAAAAGACATGCTGAAAGTTAAAGTAAAAAGTATTTACAACCTATTGTCTTGTGTTCACATCAAGCAGGGGCATTAACTACAGTGTAATATTTAAAAACAAATAATGAAACCAGCTTTGACAAAAAAGATGATACTCCTAAATTAATATTTTGTTGTGCAACCTTTTAAGGCAATCCAGTGATTTCATTAAGGGAATTTTCTATCTTTAACTAAAGGGTACAAACAAATTTGTCTGTCTGCTGTTAGGTACTGAAGTAAAGTTTTATTGACTGAATCTATACACACTGAATCTGCATTTTAATAGAAACTGAAGTAGAAGTGATGTTTTAATGTCTGATTTTCCATGAAACAATTTCCAAACTGAATGGTTTCAGCCTGATTTCCGGCCCTAATTTACCAGAAAGTTGTCTCGAAAAAACTCCGGCAGCTCCAGACTGATGATGTCATCATCGAGTGGAAGGAGGTAGAAAGCCCACTCGTCTGTGGTCACATCTGTAGGAGGACGGAAACAAATTCAGCACTTCCTTTAAACTGCACTGGTCATGGCTACAAAATCAAAAGAGCCAAAAGCAAAGAGGCTCACCACCAAAAATGCCCTGCTCCTCCATCACAGCCTCACATGCATAGAACTGGACAGGAAAAATACAAATTATCAGACTTTTGTTTTTACAAATTAACATTTTACTGTATAAATACTAACACAGTGAATTAGACAGCACTGATTTGATTTTGATCAGTTTCTGTTTAACTGTACACACACACACACACACACATATATATATATATATATATGTCACTTATTTTCTCTGTAAAGCTCTTTGTGTTGATGTTTGATGTGAATCAGGACTATACCAACAAAACTGATCAAAATGAAGTTTAAAATGCCTTATTCATAAGAAGCTTGAGCTTAATCAAAAGGAGAGAACGACATACCTTCTGAGGGGTGAAAATTATCTTGTATCTTCTAAATTTCCCTATTGCCTTGTCTGCATTGACCACATCTGGAATGAGAGGGTGTGTTTGTGTGAGACATCTGCCAGCAGCATTAAAGATAGCTCAGCTTCAGCGTGCTGATGTCAGCCAAGAGGATCTGCAGCAGGAAATGGACCATCAGTGGGACATTATCCACTTATCAGTTGCTGGTCACATTTTGGACACAAATTTACTTTACAAAACGTTCCAAAATGGCAGACAATCCGGCGTTTTTCATCTCGGTACCTCTTGGAATTTGCTGAAGTTCAAAATAAAAAATAAAGGTGATATGGCTCTTGGATACAGACATGCTGGTTTGACTATTTTAAACACTACAGATTCACTGGAGGATGCATTTTTTTTGAGTAATTGTGTCTAATGTTTACAGAGAACACAGAATGGTCCAAACAAGAACAGGACACAGTTCACTGAGTGACAAAACCTTGTTGAGAGCAGGATAGCGAAGATAGGTCTGCCACGTTTGAGCTAATAACGGCAGCAGTACCTAAAGCAGACATTTCTTACCGCCAAGGTATGCAGAAAAACCTCTCTAAACACAGAGCACATTAAAACAAAGCAAACAAGACTGACTCGTGTCAGCTTAGGAAAGGAAAACTCCGGCTATGACGTTGGTGTAGATCCACGTTTCTGGAGGAATTGAAGAGATCTCAGTGTGGTCCTATGGGGAGTTTTATTTAAAATAAGGTTAAATATTTTAAAAAGCATAAAATTCATAGCACACTATTCCCGATTGAGTTGGATGTTTGAATATATAAATGGTTGTTGTAGTTTTTCTTTTCAGATGCTCCCTTCTGCGGGCATCGCCACAGCGAGCGAACTGACGTGACAGATTTGGCGATTGTTTCACGCCGGATGCCCTTCCTGATGCAACCTGGGCTCAGACCTACAGCCTCAGGATTATGAGACCGCAGCACTGACCACTGAGCTACTACAGCCACATATGAATGGTTAAAACAGCAAAAAGTATGTGAAAGTAGCTTGATTACAAAAAAAAACATAGAGAAGAAACCACAAACAGGAAAATAACAGTGTGAATTCACAGAATGAAAACATACTCATTACAAACAACGTGAGAAAATGGCTGGTCTGTTTAAGTTTGTATGAGTTCAGTTTAATCACACGACTCTTGAAAAGATTATTAGAAAAGTTTTACTTACCACAGATCCACTTGACAGTTTGTATTCTTGGTCGAATCAGAAAGCAGAGCCTGTAAGGACAGTAAGGCAACCATGTGAGGCAGCCACACAAGGGCAGCAGAGGAAAACCTTCTGTTACACTGCTTTACAGATTCATAACTCACTGATCTGAGGCACTGATAATAGGTTTGTTTTCTACTTTGTAGAGTTTGTCGACTTCGTGTTGCTGCGAAAAAAGGGACAAAATGTTTCATAAAGATGTTTAGAATTGAAATGCGTACTCATAGTTGAAACCAGATGTTTACATACACTGTATAAAAAGACACAAACATTTTTTTTTCTCACCGTCTAACATTAAATCAGACTAAACCTTTCCTGTTTTAGGTCAGTTGGGATTCCCAAAATTATTTATATTTGTTAAAAGACCAAAAAATGAGAGAAAGAATTTTTATATTACCGTCTTCAAAGTAAACAGTTTACATACAATTTCTTAGTGTTTAGTTTTTTTTTTACTTTAAATTGTAAAACTTGGGTCAATTGTTTAGTGTTTTTTCCTGCAAGCTTCTCACAATAGTTTGTTGGAATTTTGTCCCATTCCTGAGTCAGGATTGTAGGCTCCCTTGCTCACACCTTTTTAGCTCTGCTAAACCGTAATTTGGCTTATTTATGTTGCTCTGGGACTAATGGCTTCTTCCTCACTGAGAAGCCTTTCAGTACATATCAGTACAGGACTGGTTTCACTGTGGATAATAACACTCTCTGGGCAGCTTCAGCAGCATCTTTACAAGGTCTTTTGCTTTTGGGGTTGATAAACACATTTCACAAGAAAACACATTAATCTCAGGAACACAGAACCTGGCAGAACAATCATAGCGTATGTAAACTTGTGACTTTGAAAAAAGTAATACAAAAAAATGTTTAAATGTTCTCTCTCTCTCGTTGTTCTAGCATTTATGAAATGGAAATGATTTTGGGAATCTAAGTGACCTAAAACTAAAGGTTTAGTCTGATTTAATGTCAGACAGTGAGAAAAAAAAGTTTTTTTTGTCTTTTGATAGTGTATGTAAACATCTGATTGAAACTGTATTTGTTGAGTCAAGTAATAAGTAGTAAACATGGTTCACCTTTAGTGTGGACACATTTGCAATGCGATCCAGTGGGCTCATCAAGTCTGCTTCAATAAAAAGGTCTTTCTTCCCCGGCAGCTGTACGACAAGTGAAGGAAGAGACATATTCAGGGACAATGTGTTCAACACAAACACAGCATGCTTACACAGATGATTACCTCTGCCGAGGAGGTTATGTTTTTAGTTGTCTTTGTTTGTTTGTCTGTCTGTTAGCAAGACTACATAAAAACTAATGAACAGATTTGGATGAAATTTTCAGGAACAGTTGGGGATCTCACAAAAAACACAACTGATTAAATTTTGATGGTGACCCAGATTATGATCCGGATCGCACGATTTTTTATTGACGCTATGGCCTTGCTGGATGTTTGCGCTCTTTGGGTGCTTCTAGTTATTACTTATTTGCCTTTTTAGATCAATATCAAATATAAAACTTTGATCATCTCATACAATCATTAAAGACTTAACCTTCCTTGAAAGAATAACTATCGCCCACCCCCTTGTATGCCAAAGTGTTAGACTAAGATCATCTAATGTTAATAAGGAACAGAGTTATAGCCTTTTTGGTCAAACCTTGTAAAAGACATTATGCACAATCTCATGTAATAACACTTGGAGTATATGCTATTAATGACTCTCAGCTTTTACCACATACATTTTGTGTTGGTTAAAGCTAATTAGCTGTGGCGGCAAACTTGAATTAGATTAACTTCAAAAATTAATCAGTTGTAAATGTACGTCCAGTGATTTACTTTCTGAAAGTTTCATTAAAGTCAAAAACATAGAAAAACCTGGAATAACTTGGGCCATAACATTTATGTGGAGATAACTTCCACACAGACGTAAGACAGATGTGATTGTCTCATTTTAACAGTCAAGTAATCAAATAAATAATTGTTGCTGACAAATTGTCTTCTTCTGCCATTTCTAGGTCACAATCATAGAAATGACCTCCTTAAAAATCAGTTACTCATATAATAATCTGGAAAATTTATATAGTAACTTTAACAATTATGAAATCTACTTTTGGATTTTTGTACTGCACTTTCCCCCTTTATCAACAAATACAAATACTGATGTCGCGCTGGCAGTTTCAATGACTAGTTTCATGTTTTTATGTGATGTTATGTCATGTTTTTACACTTTATAAACAAAAACTCTACAGTTACACAATTGCAGTCAGTCAGTTTTATTAATCAGTGAAAAACAAAATGCAAGTATGTCACCTCTATTAGTTTTACACAATTTTGCACTCGGGAAGATCCTTCTCGTTTTTTCACAAACAATTAGCTATACATGAAGTGAAAACATTTATTCCTTACCATTCATCGGACCAAATTATTATTCATAACATTAGTATTGTATGCCAAGATTTCACAATCAGTCCATCCCTATTTTTACCAATCTTTGGGCAGGTAACGGATAGATTTAATCCTTTTATAGCAATATATTTTGATGATAAACCAAACTCAGGATATCACCTGACATGAACTTTGTGGGTTTATAATTGGGATATGATTAAAATGGATTAAAAGCTGTTACTTAAGTCCACATAAATAAATAATTTTAAAATAAATCTTATGAAAACTAGCTGGCATTCTTTTCCACTTTTGTAACTGGCTGGTGTAGTTGCTTAAAATGGTAACTTAAATATACTTTCCATAACAAGTGGTATGTCTAAACTTAATGCCTGATGATGAAAGCCAGCCCAACCAAACTGGACACAGATATATTCCCGGGTGTGTCCTGTTCCTACCTGTTCTAGCAGGTAGATGAGCTGATCTCTGGCCAGTCTCTTGAGCAGGGAGAAATCTGGGACCTTCGGCGAATCTCTCCTGACACCGTGAGCCATTCTGGGACAACAGTAATTCAGCAAAAACAGTTTAAAATTAAATAACTACATTATATGTATACATATGTGTGTGTGTGTGTGTGTCTACCACTAAATAAGGTTACTAAAGCAGAAACCTAGTTTCAGAGATGCATCCATCAACAGGAAAAAGACCCGTGCTGCAATAATAAACCCAGTTCGCTGATGTTAGCTTGAAGGCTAAAAACACATCTGTTAACTTGACTTATAAGTATAAACCTAACGACAAAACATTGAAATCTACATAAAATAATTCCAAACAAATTAAATCGTTATATAAGATAAAAAAAATTGTATTTGTCTGTTGCAATTTTTGAAACGTCATTTAACTAATACTGTTGCCTACCTGCTTCCGTAGCTGACGGAGCGGAATGCATTATATAAGCCGTTGTTTCCTTCCGGACACAAGAGGCGGACTTCCGTGTAGCGAAACCGATGAAGGTTTGAAAACTATAGTTTTTCCGAGCTAGTTTATTTAATAAGTGTGTATCCAATATACTTTAATCACATTACAGATAAATTATTAAAAGCTATAAATAAAATAAACTCTAATTTTATATGGAGAAATAAACATTATAACAAAAACAACCATAAACAATGCATGGAAGCGTGAAACCTATCATGTTTGATTGCTTTTTGGATCTAAAAAAAACATCCTGGCTTAAATACAGTGGCTTCCTCTTAATTTATCACAATAAATTTTAGTGGAAGTTGTTATGTTGATAACTTTTTACCCCACAGCACTTAATTATGGAACAATAGATATTTTCTGTATGGCAAGTGTTTATTTGATAAAGATTGGTTCAAGAAAAATGTATGGTCTATTACTGATCTAATTGATACTATTGGATAAGTTACTGAATTATGATTAATTTTGTGCAGAACACAATTTCAGCCCTTCAAAATTAGATTCATTAAGTTACATGAAGCCCTACACAAAGAAATCTGTGTTCTTAATCACTAATATAACAACACCAGCCTATAGAACCAAAACTTGCAATGCTTTCAATTCAAGGAATACCTTGCTTGGACAAGAAATATACCAACAATTTCATAAGAAAGGGCTTCACAGATTACAACCATGGAAAACAAAACAAGAACAAAAGTCAAACTGTTGTTCTGGAAACAATGTTCTTACCTCTCTATGCTTCCCCGTAGCTGCGGAGGGTTCGGACCATAGAGTTAAAAACTCCCTGAACTGACCATTTTGCCTAAAAAGGTCAGCCTACCGCATTTGCTATTGTTTATTACCCCCAAAATAATTGTGTGACCAATAATTGTGTGATAATTTTTTTCTAATTTTTCTGATTTGGGATTTTAAGTTTAAGGAACTCGCATGATGGACTTTGCACTTTATTTTAATTGTACAGTGAAATGGACTGATAAATGGGAGCAGCATCTGTGTGGAACCTTTGTTTCTGGACAGGTGTGATGGCAGGTTGCATTCAGGTGAGACTCTCTGCCCTCCTAGGGCCCCCTACCAGGGTGTTGCCCCTGGACCCCCATGGGTACCTAAGCGGCCCCCATACCCCATTTTCCTGAGAAGAGATGCTGCATTAGGACCTGCTGTTGACTCTGTTGACATGATTGCATCAGTTACATTTAATCCTTGTTTTCTTTTTGTATAACTTCCGTAAGTTCTTGTTCTGTAAACTCTAACTTAAAGGGGACCTATTATGTTTCTTTGAACAAGTCAGGATAGGTCTGTGGGCTGTACAAAACATGTTCATTACATTTAATACACAAAATTATTCTCAGATATTGAGATTTCACCTGATCAGTTCTGCTTGTTTTAAGCTCATTTCAGAATGAGCGGTTTTAGGGCTACGCCACTTTTATTCAAATAAACTGCTGTTGGTCACGCCCCCCAACTCAGTTTCCCATCTGAAAACATAAAAACTCACTAAAGGATTAAACGCTGTGGATCTGACACACATTTATATTGTTATTAACTCAAACTCTAAGGATTCTGACTTTGGAACAGGGTCACTTAGCGGTTCTGAACCAACATTTGTCAAGTAGGAGAGCGGCAATAAGTGGGTCCGAATTCCAACTGGTAGTGGGTCAGGACAGCGGCAATATAAACAGTATAAACTAGAAGCAGTTGATACCCTGATGGAAGTACAAAAACATGCAAAAAGTGAATTTTGCATAATAGGTATCCTTTAAAGAATATGAAGCTGTTGACTAAATTTTATGCTGATTATTAAAAAAGTAAATGAATTTAACAAAACACAAAAAGAATGGTAGTAGTCGCTTTGATGGTATGATCGCTAAAATAAAAGGTTAGGTCTGATTAGAATCATGTAAAATATCATCTTGTTTTGTTTTCCACAGGTTTAATCTGTGAAGCCTTTTCTTCTGAAAGTTGTGTTGATTGGTGATAATTGTACTTGTCAAAAACAAATAACTCAAAGAAAAGTAAATCATAGAAATAATTCTGCAGCTAGAATATGACAGACTCAAAAAGAGGTTCTAGTAGAGTTTATGTTAGAACATGAACTTCAGGAGGAAATCAGGAATGTACTGGATGCATTTGTTGTATTGAAAGGTAATGTTGTTGATGAGGGCAACATAGTTGAGATCCAGGAGGAACAACCTGAGGAACAACTTGAACTACCTAAGGCTATAGTCCCAGAACCTCAGGTCTAAATAGTCTTGCCCAAGGACAGAAGAGGATGAAGAGTACTGGGCAGACGTCTCAGATAGTGATAGCAGTGACAGCAACTCTGACGAGGACGTCTCACCATCAGCTTTACCATCAGACCAACAGCCTGGGACATCCAGGAAATAGAAGAAGGAGGAGGACGACGATGATCCAGGCAGGAAGAGAACTAGAAAAGAAAACAGGAGCGACTCAGAAGAAGAGTCTGGGTCTGCATCCTCCTCTACTTCAAAACATCAGAGGTCAAGAAAACAAAAAGGAGATGAAGAGGATGGCAGGCCCAGAAAATGACTTAGATTTTAGAAAAGGTTTGCTCCCATTACAGCCACACCACTTTAACTGCAGGCCTATGAGGAACATTTTCCAACGTTAAAATTTCACATTCAGTTTTCTGTAAGCAGAACATGTTGCTCTGAAGTCTGTCATGTTTTCTGGTTGATAGGATCTGTGTGAGTCGTCGTCCTTTTCTCTGGAACTGTCCAACCAACACCTCTCCTCCGTCATCATTCATCAACTAAGCGCCTCTTCATCCTCATTGGTCATCAAACAAGCACCTCTCCTCCAACCTCAGTGAGCACCAACCAAATGTTACACATTTGACGGCAGATGCACTGACTTGTTGTGTAACAGGGTGTCTTTTATTCTTTGAAAACAGAAATCATATTCTTAGTAGTGGCTTTGCTGGGATGTTGCGATGCTGACAACTGCATGGCCGATGTCAGTACACCTGATGACAGTGCACCGCTTTTATTTATACGTCTCTCTCGCACGTGCCACTACTGACATCTTTTGGCGTCAATTGGTATTAGGCCAGAAATTACTAAAATCGTCTAGTAATTGTGAGTCAGTGCCACACAGCATAAATACTTTAACACAGATAGTAAAATAAAAACAAATGTTGAGAGGATGTCTTTATATAGCTTAATGACCATGGGTGCCACACAAACGCCTTTCCTCCACCCTTAGGGGTCATCAGCAGAGCCCCTCTCCTACAACCTCATTGGGCACCAACTGAGCGCCTCTCCTCCATCTTCTGGGTCATCAATCAAATGCCTTTCCTCAATCGTCAGTGGGCACCACCAAGCAACCCCTAACCTTAATGGCCACCAACCAAACGCCTCTCCTCTGTCCTCAGAGGTCATCAGCTGTGTTCTGGCTGCCCCTCAGAACTCTGTCATTTGTTTGGACTGTGCCCAGGCTGGTTAACAACCAGACCAAACAAAAATATATTTTATTTTTGGTTGTATTTTATGTTTTTGATTACCTTATTTATTTCCTACATCCAGATGTTTTGATCAGCTTCTTTGAGTCTTAGACCCAGCTGTTTTTGGTCAACTTTTTTTGTCTTCATGGCAACTAAGAAAATTATATATATTTTTTTTTATTGTTATAAATTGAAATGAGGTGTATTTATGATGTTTTACTAACTGGTGTTAAGTAACTACAAAGGAAGAAAACAAGTGTGGTGTGTAATAAAGAATAAACAGTATTAAAATGACCGTTTGGATGGGAGACAAACAAGGTTCTTGTGGATAAATTTTATATTTTCTACAAGTCATATGCTAACTATAACCCTCCACCATTGAAGAAAATGTTGTCTTTGGTGTGAAAAACTCTTACAATGGGATATAACCAGTTTCAAATGATTTATGAACTGGTGTAAAGGTTTTTAATTAAGTTTCTGTTTTAGTTGTGGCATAATTTGTTAAACACTACAAAGCTGTTGCTTTAGCTCTCCACCAGAAGTTTGTTTTAGGTTGGATATCAAGCCTTTGATTATTGGATTTTGGACTGCAGAGGAAATTTACTTTGAATATTTCCTGACTAATCTTCACCTTTATTTACCAGAACATGAAATGCTCTAAATTAATTGGCTGCTTTGACTACAGTAATGAGAGTGTGAACAAATTTAAATATCAAAATCAGATTGGATTATTGTTTAGGGTTGTTTTATATACAAAAAACTGTCTGAGTCTTTTTGTGAGTTGTATTTCTGCCACTTTTTAGTATTCCAAATCTCTTTATATATTATGTAGCTTTACAAGATTTTTTCTCTTTGGTTAATAAAAATAAAAAACTAATTTTCAAAAAAGGCCTAGTATTTCTTGAAGGAATACATATCACCCACCACCTTTCATGCCAGAGTTTTAAACTAAGATCAACTTAAGATGAGAAGGGAAGGAGTTGTGTTTCTTTTGGTTAAATCATGATAATAACTATGTGAGATTCATACAATATTACAAGATGTCATATTGTGTGTTAGTGCTCAGAGAATGTGTTGTGGATGACTCTCAGCAACAACTACACCAAATTTGAGCATAATATCTGTAAAACTGACTGAGCCCCTGTACAAACAGGAACAGCTTTTTTTATGGATAGTCAAATAGTTTTTATTGTTATCTTTTCTTTGTTTCTCTGCTCCAACACACCTGATTCAGGGGTTAAATGGCCTCTTCATGTTCTGCAGAAGCCTGTTAATCACCCATTGATCTAAATCAGGTGTGTTAGAGCAGAGAAACAAGGAAAACATGCAGGTTAGTGGCCCTCGTGGACCAGGATTGCCTACCCCTATCATAGACAAACCTCTCATCTAATCTACGATCCCAAGCACGACAGATTGCATGCTTTCAATTGCGTTGCAAATGTCAGATGCTCAATTTCAGCAGAACTTGTATTATTTTCCATCTTTGACCTACAATGAGTGGCCACTTGGATTTACCATATGGTTTAATGCAGGGGTGGGCAATCCTGGTCCTTGTGGGCCACTATCCTGTAAGTTTTAGTTCTTTCCTTGGTCCAACACACCTGATTCAGTGGTTAAATCACCTCTTCCTGTTCTGCAGAAGCCTGTTAATCAGCCATTGATTCAAATCAGCTGTGTTGGAGCAGAGAAACAAGTAACACCTGCAGGATGGTGACACTCGAGGACCAGGATTGCCCACCCCTGGTTTAATGTGAGAAACCCAAGTGGGCTCTATACAAAAAGCCCAGTATGAGCCCATGCTCAGATGGTACCCAGATGGGGCCCATATATACATGTTGGCTGGGCAAATACTGATTGCTTAAAACATTTCCTGTCTTTAAAGTTTTAATACTAAAATGGTTAAAATAATTTCCTAAGAATAAACAGTTTGTTTGGTATATTATACTCAATTATATTAAAATATAAATATAAAAAGATTGTTTAAAAAAAACAACAACAACAACAAAAGAAAACCCTGATCAGGTTTTCCATATGGTAAATGGTCGAAAACCCTGATCAGGTTTTCTTTTGTTGATCAGATGACCGGAAACCTAAAGTTTCAACAAATATGGTCTTTCAGGAAGCGATCACGTGATCGATGGGCGGAAGAAGCCTCTGACTGGGCTTCCGCTGCGTCTTCCCGGAGCCAGAGAGTCGTATGTAAAAGTCGTAAACTCTACATAGAGTTTTTACTCGGAGCTCGTTTCGAAACTTCGGTTCACTGTTTTTACTTTAAATAATTATGAGCTCGGACGTAGCATTATTGTTAGAAGCTGCTAATTTTGCGGCGTACAAACATCGGAACCAGATACGTAAAGATCCAGCTGGGACTCCGTACATTAATCATCCTATCGGTGGGTAGAAATGTCAGCATGGGAACCTTTGGTGACACTTGTCTGTCATACTGAGCATTAAACATATTTGTGGAATAATTATAGAAAGTTGTTGTAGAATAAAATTAATGTTGCACATTTAATTAGGTTCATGTTTGCTTTTAAAGCCTGCTCATTAAATTGCCAGGTGCTGCTAGTGAAATGTATTGATTAATGGGTCATATTAAGGTATGAGCAAAAACATTTAACATTAATATGACAGCAATAATCTTAGAGAAGCAGCTGTCGCTTCTCATC
This sequence comes from Kryptolebias marmoratus, assembly GCF_001649575.2. NCBI lineage: Eukaryota > Metazoa > Chordata > Actinopteri > Cyprinodontiformes > Rivulidae > Kryptolebias > Kryptolebias marmoratus. The sequence continues at coordinate 29,049,380 of NC_051444.1, forward strand.
AATCTAAGAAGGGATATAAAGACATTTCTGAGTTATTTAGAGTTCTTTGTTCTAAAGGGATAAGGAGTATTCACAGCCTTATTCAAAACATTTAAGACAGCTGACAGTCTTCTCAGGAGTGGACATCCCAGCAAAGTCACCCCAAGGTCAGACTGTGCAATGCTTGGTGCAATAACAAAGAGCTCCATTTCAGACTCTACAGGCCTCAGTTACAGGTTATGGCAAAACAAATAGAAAAGGTTTGAGCAACTGGCTTGTTTACAAGGGTTGCCGGAGAAAGCCTCTTCTCTCTAAAGGTACTGTCACAAAACAGTTCCCCTTTAAGCTTCCTCTGACCGTTCACAAATCAGTAAAGGACATATCAGGTACGTACCTAGTTTGTCCATATGTTCACATTCTACGTAGTTCCAAGAATCTTTTTTGTTCAGATTCAACTTTGTTCAGATTCAACTTTGCAAACCTAAGTTGTGCTGCCACATTCTCTTTAGAGAGAAGAGGCTTTCCCCAACAACCCTTCCAAATGTACCAGGTATTTACTGCGTATCTTACAAGGTGTGTACCAGGTCTGTACTGGGTATGTACTTGGTTCTTACTAGTACCTAGTAAGTACTAGACTAGATTCTCCTGCAACCCTTCCAAACTTACCATCTAGTACATTTGGATTCTTAGTATGTACTTTAAAAGGTCTGTACCAGGTTTGTACTAGGTACGTAATAGGTACTTGCAAAGTATGTGCCCAATACTTACAAAGTACGTACTGGGTATGTTCCTAGTACATATGGGATATGCACCCATAAAGTACTGTAAGTGCCAGTACTGCCTGGTACTTACAGTATCCAGTAAGTACCAGGCAGTAATATTTATTGCTACCTAATGTCCTTTGGACAAATAATTCTGTAATGATGTTTGGTCATAATCCACAGCGGCACGTTTGGTGAACCAAACACAGCACATCAGCAGAAAGACCTCAAACAAGCTGTAAAGCACGGTGGTGGAGGGCTAATGATTTGGGCTTGTTTTGCAGTTACATAACCTGGGCACTTTGCAGTTATCGAGTCGACCATGAACTCCTTTGTAGAGGAAGCGTTAAATATGAGGTCATCTGTCCGACAGCTGAAGCTTGGACCAAACTGGGTCATGTTGCTACAGAACAATGATCCCAAACAGCAGCTAATCTACAACAACATGAGAATAGCACTAATAACCTATAATAACACTAATACTCATTGACTTGTTGCTGTGACAAAGACCACCATTTGTTTTATCTGTTGAGTGTAATGTCACTTATTGTAGAGCTTCTTCTCTCTGATGCAGTTCTTTGTACTTCTAAGGAGTGTCAAGAATCCTCAGTCACGAAGGAGGAGTCTCAGACATTGACGTTTTGCAAGTATGTCATCAGTTGGCAGCCCCGTGAGACACGCAGAGACATGGCTTCCTGTCTTGCTGAGCTTTTGGTTCTGTCTGTCCCTGCAGGCAGCTCTGCTTCACGACACGGTAGAGGACACGGACACCACCATCGAAGAGCTCAGAGAAAAATTTGGGGAGACTGTGGCTGGCTTTGTCCAGGAAGTGACGGATGACAAAAGTTTGCCGAAGCAGGAGAGGAAGCGTCTGCAGGTGGAGCACGCACCTCACTGCAGCCCACAAGCCAAACTGGTGAAACTGGCAGATAAGTTGTACAACCTCAGGGACCTGAATTGCAGCATACCTGTAGGTCAGCAACTCTCTGTTCTTTACATCTTTAGTCACCCCCAACATTTACTCATTCCGAGTGTTACATCTCGTTGTATTGCTCGAAACTGCTCTTAACATGTTGAAAAGGTTTGACCATAAAGGCTCCATCATTTCTCAACATGAGTTTTAATCTCTGGCATGAAAGGCGATGGGCAATATGCATTCGTTTAAGGAACGCTGGGTTTTTAATTTTCTTCATGTTTTTAAGTTTATAGATGAAACAAATATTTATAGTTTTTGGGGATTTTTAGACAATATCTGTATCTAGGGTTTGTATTTGTAGTTGAGGAAAAAACTAACTTTTGTCCCTCTTTGTGTGTGTCTGGCAGGTTGGTCAGCTGAGCGGGTCCAGGAGTATTTTGTGTGGGCATCTGAGGTGGTAAAAGGCCTGAAAGGAGCTAACTCAGCTCTGGAGGAGAAGCTGGAGGAGTTATTTAAAGAGAGAGGGATTAAACTCTGACAGACACACCCCACTTCAGAACAAATAGTTTAAATACACATATTGTATTATGTGTTTAAATTTGTGAGCATGAAATAATCTTTGTATTTTTGCTGCACTGTCTGTGGTTGATTATGTAATTGTACATTATCTTATGCAAACACGTGACAAATTAAAAGGGTAAAAACAACATGGAGTGGCTCACTGTAATTAACAGATGGAACCAAATCAACTGCACTACAGATTATGACTGTAGAGGTTTGTATCAATAAAGCTTCCTGGATGGGGAGCAAAATGTATTCAACTACAGAATAGAAGTCCTGTTCTTTTTTTTGTTTGTTTTGTTACTTTATGGATTTGCCATGTCCTGGATTAATAAGAAGGTACACCAGCATAACATCTGGATTAACACTGCTCAACATATTTTGCACTGGATTAACAAAGTATAGTGAACAGCATTATACTGTCCATCATACTTTGTTTCTGTAGGTGTCATAATTTGTCACTTAATATTTAGATAGGAAAGAGGTTATGCTGGAGGAATTGGCAGGTAACAGATGAGAAACTGCTTCTTTAATTTTACAGAAAAGGTAAAATAAAGTTTTTATAAGCCCATTATATTATGGTATTATAGGTTGTATTATGGTATGGCGCTGTCCGTCCTTCCATCTGTGATACATTTTATTGCCTGAGCTTCAATTCCTCGACAGTGTAATATAGGAATATTATACTGCACATCTGGAAACCTCATGAGTTAAGGATGATCACTATTGATTTCAAGGGGTCTAAGGTCCAGGTCACAGGTGAAACCTACGTAAAAAGCTTGCCTGTTTTTCTGACATGTATTATGTGCATTATTCTTGTTCTTTGATAAGCTAAAACTAAATGGAAGTTTTTTAGTTATTTAATTATTATTTCTTCCTGATTAGAACTGGAAGGTCTTGATGGGAATGGTTTTTACTGACCATGTACAAAAACTTTTAGAGCCACTGGTGGGAGTAACATGCACAAAATGCACTTTTTTTCTCTTTTTATAGATTTGTTTTTATATTTATCTTTAAAAAGTAATTTTTAATTACCATTATCTTACTGTATCATGGCGTGGAACCATAATTACAAATATTTGTATCTAGATGCCTCCCTACAGGCGGAAACCGCCGTCGGAACTATTTTACTTCCGGTCCGTTCGCACATTTTGTTCAACTTCCGTTCGCTTGGAGCTAACAGGAGTTCTTTGCGACTAAGTGGAATATCCTTTTTATTTAACTTTTACCGAGCTTTACATCGTTGACCAGGCAGTCATGTCTAGTCACGAAGCCGTCAACATGAAGCTTCCTCCGATCCAGTCCACGGCTGGAGCCGTGCCGGTCCGGAACGAAAAAGGTGAGACGTCTCGGTTAGCTGCGATAACGTAGCATCACCCAATCTCACCGTTTAACACAAATTATGTGTCCAAAAGGACAAAATATTACTTATAGATTAGCAGTGGTTTAACTAGGTCATCCTGTAAGATTAGTCCTCAACGGGAGTGGAAAAGGAATTAGAGGGAAAAGTTTAATATGTGGATTTGATGTGGAGGAACTGAGAAACATCAACACGAAGTCTAAGAGGTTCAATAGATTTACAAACTACAGAAAACAGTTAAAAATTTAATGCATTTATCTTTCTAATTGGACAAGTTTTATACCTGTATTTTAAAGGTGCTAAAACCTAAACCATTTTTTAAGAATCTATTTTGAAACTTTATCTACTTCCTGTAATAAAAAAGATGTTAAAACATCGATAACTTCCAAATATTCTGTATGCAATTATGCTTGTGGGTTTTTTTAACTTGTTGCTTTGGTTCATCTTGTTTTCTGTTTTACCTGCTCATATGTTTAGGTCTTACATGGTTATATATATACACACTTTCAGACATTTTTTCAGTTTTCATTTTTAATATTTAGGCTGTCTTTATTATTGTTGATGTTACTATTATCTTATAGTGTTGCTTAATAAAATTTTGAAGAGTTTAAATGATCACAAATGAGCTTGTAGATTTATCCTCAAATGAGCATTTTTTTTATTTTGGGGCATTTTGCTGTATTTTACATGAAAGCAAAAAAACTAACAAAATGGTAGGCAAACACATAAGTAGTGGTTAATGAGATTTGTAGAATATTATTTAAAAATAATATAATTAAACACAAGCAAAAACAATAATAAAATCTTAGAGTTGTTAGTTTTTAGGTTTCTTTTGGGGTAAAATCCAGTTTACTGTAGTTTTATTAATGTTTAAAAATATCTTTTGGTGCTCATAAAAGGCACAAAGTATTTCTCAATTAAAAATGCTGGATTTGTCCACAAGTAAATATTTAAATAGGATTACAACTTTCATTTTAATCAAACTAGCTCAAGAGTTTATGTTGAGGAATTTTAAAATCTTTGGATTTATTTATTTTTTTTATTTTTGTTAAGAATTCTGATCTTTGCAACAACTAAAAAATGAATAAATCGAATCTGAAAGCATAAATGTCACCATTAAGTCACGTACTAGCATCACAATTTATTAGTCAGTATTCAGCTAACGTAGTGTATTTTTATCGTGTAAATTCAGTAACTCCAGATTATAATACGTGACTCTAGATTTGCTTCTTTTTCAGGGTTAGGACAAATTATTTTAGGCTTTTGTCATTTTCATCACATTTTCCCACCAAAGCCTCACAGGAGACAGGACAACATCTTTGTTTTGCCTTAGGGTTCTGTTGTATTTTTCTGATTTACTCTCAACAACGATATCATGTTAATCTACAATCATTGGTAGTTTTGCAGGTTTGCTTGTTTTTCCGATCAAAGTCTTGCGTTTTAAAGTTGAGTTAGTTGAAGTCAGCATATCTGTATTTGTGCTTCATACAGGTGAGATCTCCATGGAGAAGGTGAAGGTGAAGAGGTATGTCTCGGGTAAACGTCCGGACTACGCCCCCATGGAGTCGTCCGATGAGGAAGAGGAGGAATTCAAGTTTGCAAAGAAAGGAATGGAAATGGAGCTGCCCGAGGTGGAGCAGCAGGAGGACGACCTCTCTGACCCACGGCTCAAACGTTTGCTCAATCGAACTAATGAAGATGTGGAGGAGAGGTATCGCTGAATTCTTCAGATTTAACTCACGTTATCCCAGCAGCTTGTGCACTGTGTGTTTCTCTTTGTTTGTGCTCAGGCTCGCGAGGCACAGACAGATTGTAGAGCCTGAAGTTGTGGCTGAGAGCAGCGAGGACTCCGATGAAGGCACATGGCACCCTAAGCACGAGGAGAGCAGCGGAGATGAAGATGAGGAGGAGGAAGAAGTGGACGATGAGGTTGCAAAGAAGCCAGCATTTTTATTTATTTGTTTCTATTGCATTTTGAATAAGTTCCTGATCATCTTATCACGATTCTGTGCAGGAAATTGAAAGGAGACGAGCGATGATGCGTCAGCGAGCGTTGGAAAGGAAGAACGAAGAGATGGAGGTCATGGAGGTGGAAGAGGAGGGGAAATCAGGGGAGGAGTCCGAGTCGGAGTCAGAGTATGAAGAATACACAGACAGTGAGGATGAAGCAGAGCCACGACTCAAACCTGTCTTCATTCGCAAGTAGGAATTAAAACGAAAAATGTTGACAAACAAAAACCACATCCGTGAATACTTTGGTATATTTTCTGTTTCTGTATATATTAACATATTTTACTTTAGCTCATCAGTTAAAATATATATGCTCCTCAACTTAAAACAGAGTTCAACAGTCAAAATTAGGGTTACAATTTATTCATCTGTCAGCCATTTAGCATGTAACAACTGAACTGGCTAGTGCTGCTGTGCTGAAGCTCTTCCTCCCACTGTTTATCACTGTTGGTGATGAATTGGAAACAGCATTCTCAAGAGAGTCTCTAAAGTGTCTCATTACGTGGTGTTGTATGGGAACATGTATGTATCTGTAACTTGACACTGTATGTATAGTTTGCATTTGCAAAATCAAATGTTTATCAAAGGATATTTCCAAAAAAACACCTGCCAGCCACAGTGCAGAGCTTTGCTTCAGCTTCACAGGAGGTTTCCTCCCTGAGCTCTTGTTGTGACATCTGTGTTACCTTTGAAAAGTGTACCGCCCCAGTCAAACTCCCCATCTGCCAAAGTCCCAGGGCAGGTCATGCCGGCACAGGCTGAGCACTTGACATCACTTGGAGCTGACGTCACCGGAGAGTAGGGAAATTTTACTGTAGATGTCCTGGGATGCACTTGCACCACTCATAAATGACCTACATTTTTTTTTTCTCTAACTCCTGCAATTGGTGTATAAATATGCATGAGCCACAGCCCTGGAGCAGGTACGCTGAAGCAGATGCTGCTTGCAGAGAAAACACACCATACCCTCTTTGTGTTTTTAGGGAAACGTATTAATTATTTTAAGAGCTTAATCCATGATTTGAATAGAACAGCATCTTACAAATTTCTGTTTTGAGATCTTAGGTTAGTCAGGAAACATAAGAGGCTAAAGTCCTGAATACCAAGGCCTAAAAACTGTTGATAAGTAATAATAATGAATAAAAACTAGTCCAAATCTGATTTCAAAAGTGTACTCCAGTAGATTAAATCATAAATGTGAAAGTGGCTGCCAGGTTAGGTACAAAGCAGGCCGAGGCAGGTACGTGAAATAATGTGCGAGGCCTAGAATAAAGTTCTGCATGCCGTGCACACTAAAATAGGCTGATTTTAAAAGATTGGCCACACAGCTTGCTGGTCACAAACACTCAGTTATCATTGAGACTGCCACTGGAAATTGAACACAATTTTTTAGCAATTTTGAAATGTCACCTAGTCTCCTAACTGGATAAGTTGTAGTTCCACATGAGAAGAAATGGACCAGCTAAATCAGCAGTACCCTATCTGAAACACACAAACTGTATGTAATTTTAAACCTGGTTATACAGCTTCCACGGCTGCGATAAATATTAAATACTAACCATGTATCAATGACTATGACCTATGAGAATTTAAATGGTGAACTTTTCAACTTTATGTACAGATAAATGACGGAATAGAAGCTAAATACAGTTTATAATGAGACGGTACCTCCGGAATAAAATATAACCTGTTAAAAACTAATATAGAGGAAGAAGAAAGGTGCAAAGTAATGAAAACAGCACGAGACAAGAAATAAGCATAATTAAACATGTTGTATGTAAAATTTCTTGATAATCCAAAAGTTCAGACTTTTCTTAAATGTTAATGGGCATCCATGAAATGGTATAAAAAAACTTACAACACTGTGTTAGAAATTGTGAACAGTTTTACCCAAAATAGACTAACTCAACAAAATAAATCTGATTGGCTTTACTATTTTAACAATCTGAATTTTGGCTAAACTCAGTTCAGCTTGCAGGTTTTCTCTCTTAGTGCACACAGCCTACATAAAGCTTGGCTGATGTCAAGGCCCACTATTCATACTTCATTGCTTCTTTAAGGCTTTTACTTAGTTGTTGATACAGGAAAAAGACCGTTTAAATGCATATTTAATAAGTGGTTTATGAGAGGAGCCGTGCAAGTCAAAACAAATTTTCTAATAATTGTGCATATGTTGTTTCTAACAAGGTCAAATCAGTAGAATACCAGATGCATGGCGTTAAATGTTTGTCTTGCATTGCAGAAAAGACAGAGTTACCGTGGCAGAGCGTGAAGCCGAGGAGCAGAAGCAGAGAGAGCTGGAGGCTGAGGCCAAGAAGCAGGCGGAGGAGCGGCGGCGCTACACCCTTAAGATCGTGGAGGAGGAAGCTAAGAAGGAGTTCGAGGAGAACCGACGCACTCTGGCTGCTCTGGAAGCCCTGGACACAGACGGAGAGAACGAGGAAGAAGAATACGAAGCCTGGAAGGTCAGAGAGCTGAAACGCATCAAGAGGGACAGAGAGGCTCGAGAAACGTGAGTCCGAAACCAAATTAAAATGAATTCACGGTGAAAGGATGATGGTAATTTGTGTTGTCTGTCGTCAGCATGGAGAAGGAGAAGGCTGAAATAGAAAGATTCCACAGCTTGACGGAGGAGGAGCGCCGGGCAGAGGTCCGCAACAGTGGCAAAGTCATCACCAACAAAGCCTCAAAAGGCAAATACAAGTTCCTGCAGAAGTACTACCACAGAGGAGCCTTCTTCTTGGTGAGGCACAACAGACATGTTGTCTTTTTGTTTTTTTTGTGTGGTCTGTTTCAACAGAATACAAACAATACATTAAAGCACAGCAAAGAAAGTAGGATAGTTTTTTTTCCCTGTTTAAAGTAAAAATGTAAAGCGCTTTGAGTAGCCAAGTTGGCTAGAAGGGCGCTACATAAATACAGTCTTTTTACCACTTTGTTCAAAGTTTGTTCTGGTTGTTTTTAGAGCTGATTGGACCCACTGGAGTTACTGTGACCTATAATGTGTTGTCATGTCATGTCACGTTGTCAGTCACACAACAGTCTGAGCAGCAACATGTCACATTATATTTACCTGATTAAACACAAAGCTGTATAGAAAGGGCACTGTTTCACTGTTATGGGTTCAGTCTTTGCTCCGATGCTGAGCTATGTGAAGTCACAAAGCATTTTATATGCCTTTATTTATTGCATCTGTTATGTAAATAACCTTATTAAAAGTTCTGTACGGCATAATGTCACATAAATGTGACTTAAGTGGCTCTCCGTGTTAATGTCTGAATGCATTGTGACGTTGCTGCTTGTGTATCTGCACACAAAGTGAATAAGTTACCAGGTGTGAACGCTCTCATCCAGAGTTGACCACTTGAAATCTAATCCCAAGATGGATGTTCACACCAGGTCTGAACAGATCTAGTGTTGACTTCTGTTTTGTTTAGTTTTTCTAATCAAGCATCTTTAAATTGAGTCCTTCCACAATTAGAATGACTTTATATATTCCTGCAGTGTCAAGAACATTTTAGTTCACCTGATGTGTGTGTGATTATTAATTATTCTGACAAATGCAAAGATATTTTACTGCTCATAAATGTTCATTCCAGTCTCCACCAGGGCTCCTGTTTCATCTGCATTTAGATGTTAAAGTTTTGCATATTTAAAGGAAGCAATAAAGACAGAAATAGAAGAAAATGCTCTGAGCCCTCAGTTTTATAGAAAGAAACTGTCTGACTACAATACGTTTAATCAGCAAAATATCTGCTTTATATTTTTCATACCAAATGTAATCATTCATTTGAAAATGAAACTGGTTCCTTCATTTTGGGGACCAGAAAATGATGGCCAAAGAAGCATCCAAGTTTGTTTTTATAGTTTTTAAACGGATTTCCAAAGCTTCAGTAGGCAACAATTTAACAGCAGAACACTTTGATTTATAAAAATTCTTTGGCCAATATTGTCTTTTAGCACCTTTGTTCATGTCTATAAACCAGGCAGCAGTACCAGGCTTATATAAGAGGTGTAAACTGCACATCTGGTCTAGGTTGTACTTGTTGAGTTTTTTTAACGATGAATGTGTGGTTTGTTACAGGACGAGGAGGACGACGTTTACAAGAGAGATTTCAGTGCTCCAACACTGGAGGATCACTTCAACAAAACCATCTTACCCAAAGTCATGCAGGTGAGCATCTTCTTTAGATTTTAATCTTTGATGTGCTTTTAATTTTTTTTTAATCAAAACTTTATTATCTGTTTGTATAAGTAAACAAGTGAAATTAGCAGCTTTTCTAAATGTTGTTTATTGGCCAGTAAATCTTCAAGGACGGACACCTTTCACCGTTATATTCTGTTACTGTAAAATTCCCATTTTTCAGACTTATTTACTGCTTCGTTTTGCTCTCACAAGGTCAAAAACTTTGGCCGGTCAGGACGTACTAAGTACACCCACCTGGTGGACCAGGACACCACGTCGTTCGACTCTGCGTGGGCTCAGGAGAGCGCTCAGAACAGCAAGTTCTTCAAGCAGAAGGCGGCAGGCGTGAGGGACGTGTTTGACCGGCCCACCGTGAAGAAGAGGAAGGCTTAAGATTCATCAACATGTTCCCGTTACAGATTTAGAGACTCAACGGCTGTTTCCAAGGAAGTTAACTTTGTTTTCTGGGACTTTGTTGTGGATGGAAAGGAACACAAACCGATTACTTTGTGTTCAACTAGGAGGCTCAAAATCTAAGGTTGCAGCTGAATATGTGGGACATTTGCTGGGAAAAATAATTAACAATCTGAAGAATATTTCCTAAAGTCACCCAGATTCTTCAGCTGTAAGCAGTCACTTGTGATTTAATGTAAATATTTTACCTGTAATATTTAGTTTGTGGGTTTTTCCACTGACTTTCTGTAAAACCATTTTTTTCCCTGCTTTGTTTTACTACAGTAATTTCAATTAAACTCATTTTCATTGCTTTCACAAACAGGCACAAGTGAGGAAAGAACTTTTATTTAAAACTAAAAAACAAAACTTTGGGGTAGATTCCACCTCCACAGTTCAACCTGTCAGTCTGGATGATTTTACAAGGGTTCAATGAAACAGTCCAGTGTTAAATGATGATCCCTCAGTTGGTCAGAGCCACCAGAGCCTCCACAACGTTCCCCATGTGTTCCCTCAGACTGCGCTCCGCCACGGACCTCGAGATCTCCAGCTCAGACATCTGCAGAACGACAAAATGTAGAGGTTCAGGTGTCTGACTGCAGCTTCAGGGATCCTACAGAGTCTTCAAAAAATATGGAATGCAGCTGTATTTTACAGGTCTGGTTAAGTATGTGAAAATTGTTTCAGTAGAGCTGCACAGTATCAAATTTATCATCATTGCAATATCAATACTGGAAAGAACTGCAAATAAATTATAGACCAATATATGTCAAGTAGCATGCATTCATGTTCTGCTGCTAATATATTTGATCACTTTAACAAGACTCAGTGGTTTTGGTGCCCACACCTGGTTTCGAAGATCATGATAAAGGAAGAAAATGTAGGTTTATCGCAAATGACATAAGGATATTTCCTACTGCATTATCCAAAATTAAGTAGTTTCACATTTGTTGAATAAACAATGACATATAAACACAACCAATATTTTGACTCGGCAAAACTTTTACAAGTAACCTTTTCTCTAAATTTGAGCAGTATTTTAAAGAGAAAAAAAACTGCTTGTAGTTGTAAGAACTTCTTTAACTTTCCATGAGGCACTGTAAAGCCAATAAAAATAAAAAAAACGTATCGAAGAACCTTTTCCCATATCTACTCTTTTACAGAATAGAAGGGATAATTAAGACAAAGAGCGACACTAAAATAATGTATTTATAGATGTTTATGGCTATAGTTTGATAATAAAGGCTGACACGTTTACATTATACATTAGAAGTTACCTGATTGTGTGACATTCTCAATTTGTATCCTAAATTATTTGTAACTTTTTAAAATGGCAGTATTTAATAGCTAAGTTAGTTGAAAGTCCTTGTATCTAACCTTTCATGAACCCAACTTTATTTGTATATAATTCAACTTTTTTGTAAAGTAGGAATGGTTGATCAGTTTTTTTATATCTAGAAATCCCAGCTTAATCATATACATACACACACATATATATATATATATATATATATATATATATATATATATATATATATATTTTTTTTTTTTTTAATTACACAATGTTAAAAATAAAAGACAGACTTTCTCGCAATAAGGAACACTTCTCCTGTATGAACTATGGCCCTCTATGTGACTTTGTTTGTTTATTGATATGTTTTAAAAGGTAAAAAATAAAAACAACGACAACAAAAATTTCCTAAAATTCAATTCTGAAAAAGTCTGGAATTTCAAAATGGAAATTGTGTAAAAATATAGAAGCTAGCAAATTGTATATTATTATATGAACAGATAATCATAAAAATCCTTAAAACAACAACTTACAATGAGCTCGACATCTTCTTTCTTGATGGTGACTTTGGCTAGCTCTTTTTCTCTGAAAACACACAATATGAGGTTATGTCCTAAAAAAATTAAAAAAGTTTGGAATGCACTTTCCAAACTTGCTGAGGATAAATGAGTCTAAATATGGAGGAAAATGGTTTTAAATGAGGTTCAGCACTGATCTTACCTTTCTTGTTTGGCTTTTTGCTCTCGTGATCTTCTATCTCCAATCACTGACATGGCCTGAAAGGAGAAATGGTTGTTTGTAATAGCATTTATAAAAAATAAAATGTGGTCAAGTATAATCTACTAAACCTTGTTTATATTCTGGAGCTATGTTATGGTAAACAATAGCTAATTTTATTACAAAAGTGCGCGTGTGTGTGTACTATGTACTAAATAACTCAAATAAGACAACTCCAAAAGGCCAAATTACGCAGTTTAATACGAAAAGTGATTCTGATTCTCCAGGTTACACTGCAGGCGGCAGCAGCAGCGGCCGCATGTTGTTTCCGGTGCTGTCCTTCGTCCGGAGATCTCACCGTTTCTAAATCCGAACTGGAGATTTCTTTCTCCTCCGCGTAGTCCGTGACTCTCTCCAAATCAGCGGCTCCGCTGTCATGTTTCCGAGGCTTCTCCACCGGTTTTCCAGTGCAGTTTTCCTCGGCTTCGAGATCCAAATCGACGTCTCCCTCCGCTGCCATGTTTGCTTTAACGAGACCGGAACAAAAAGAAAGACTCCACCAAACGTCGGAATGAATACATAGTAACACCGGAAGTATAATTTTTTTATTTATTTGAAATTAGCATGTGTATATCAAAATTCAGTTTTACATCAAACTTAATCATGAAAAAACAATACAGTCAAACATTATTTAAATGAAAAACGTAAATAGAACAAAGGAAAAGGAAACAAATAATAATAGAAATAATAATAATAACACCGGAAGTATAATTTAAAGCGACAAAAAGAAATTTGAATAAATTGACGGTGAAATAACAGAAATGTTAGTGAATCGTATTATCTGTATGACAGTCATTTAGTCAGCTCAATATAAATCATAATTAATAATTACGAGGAAAAAATTAAACATGTTGAATTAAAAACAGGAAAAACAACCAGTATTGGTGATTTTATTTTGGACTTGACACTCTGGTGAAGGAAAACATAAAAGTCAAAATTAAAATTCGAACAAACTTACAACCTACATAAAGCATAAAAACAAACAAACCAGGTCAACTGATTGAGCTTCAATAGAAAATTGGGGTATCTTTTACAACTTTAACAACATGAAATCTTATTGTTCTGAAAATAAAAATTGATTGAGGCACGAACATAAATAACCCATTTCCTCTTCAGTTCTTTAAATTGGGACCAACACCAAGGGGGGTCAGTGAGAGCGGTAATGGCCACCACCTATAAGTTCACTGGGCTACGCAATAGCTCCCATGGACAGACAGTCTTATATGCGTAATCTGTTAGCAAACATTTCAAGAACCACTGGGCAGATTTTTATTGAAACTATTGAAACCAATCATTGCATTTGGACACTACAACTGATTAACCTTTAGAGTCAATCTAATTCAAGTTGGCTTCCACTGCTAATCAACTTAAGTAAACACAAATATGGCTATGACTTTTATAATTTGAGAGATGTTGTGCCAAAAGTTGGTGTGGTAGTAGCTGAGAGTCAGTTCTTACACAAACTCTATGCGTTATCAGATCACGTGAGATCTTTGTTTAAAACTGTGGCATGGAAGTCAGCAGGCAAGGATCGTATTCCTTCAAGGAATACTGTCCTATTATGAATACAAATGTCATAGAGGAGAGGACAAGCCTTAGTGAGTTGTGGATGACTGTACGATTCAGTTAACAATATCAACTGTAAAGTATAAAAAAGATAGAAGGGATAGGAATATATCAGAAATATATCAGAAAGTGATTTTCTAGCTACTATTTTGCAGTATTGTTTTAATAAATTCAATTCAGTTTATTTCTATAGTGCCAAGTAACAACAAAAGCCATCTCAGGGCACTGAACAAAAACATTCACATACATTATAAAAGCCAATTAGTAAAAGTTATCTATCTAAGGAAGCCAGCAGATTGTGTTGAATCTTTACTTTGTTGCAGTCTCCCATCATGAGCAGCACACAGGCAACAGTGAAAAGGAACAACTCCCTTTTCAAAGGAAGAAACCTCCAGCAGAACCAGGTTCCAATAACCCAAATAAGACAACAGCATGATAAAACTCCTCAAATTTTGTGATCGTTTCTAATTACCTATCTAATTACTTATCTACCATCCCCAAGATTCTCATTGGCCCTCATCTAACCATCCCTATGAATACTTTTGAAAGGTGCCTCTGCTTTAGACACAGATGCAGTTAGTTGCTAATTAGTATACAATCTTTATTTCTGATCATACAATAGCCAGTTTACATAAATGAAAATCACTACTATTATTATGTTAGATTTTAAGCAACAATAAAAAATTCCAATGCGTGTATTATGTGACCATCTAACTGTCTGGATCACAAGATCACTTGGTGTTCTCTCTCAGTCTATTTCTGTGAGTTTTAAGAGGTTTATTTGTACTTCAACCACATATATCCTGCCTCCAGATTTTTTTAGGCTTTTCGTGTGCTTGAGCTTTAACAATCCACCCACTGTAATAAGATTAAAGGAAAGAGAAACCCGTTCAAGCTGTCTGCTCAGAGCGGGACTGAAAACCCCATTAGTGCTCTTTAGTAGAGCCCTTCAAGAGATGTGTGGGGCTGTGAGGGGCCTCAAAAATGGCATCAGGTCCAGAAAGAAACCGTTGCCTTCATACAAACCCTTTCATCCTGCTCTATGACTGATGGCTGTTTGACAGTTTGGAACTTGCAAGACTCCAAGTCTCTGGATTATAATGACAGGACACAAGTTTCAAGCTCAGGTGAGACACTTATTGCTCAGATGTTCCTCAGTATTTCAATATCAATAAAGCTCCAATAGTTCTAGTATTCACCTCCAAATACAAATACATTTTGAAGGGAAAAAAAGTCATTCTTAGAGTGAAAATACTGTATGTGATTTGTACTCTGATTTGACACTTTATTGGGTTCCATATTGCTCTCCTCCCTGCAGTCCAAAACATTTTTTTATCTTAATTGGCAATTCATAGTTGACCCCAGGAGTGAGAATGGTTGTTTGATTTTTCTCTGTGTTGGCCTTGCGTTAAACTCTTGATCTGTTCAGATTGTACCTGATGACTGCTGGAATAAGCTCCATACAACAAACAGGATAAAGCTGGTACAGAAAGTGGATGGATGAATGTGTGTAGTTGCTTTCACCACCACTGCAGATTGCTTATTCTTGAAATGTAATTGAGGGTCTTAATTATCTGCATAAACAGAGGAGGTTTGTGGAAGAAGGCAGTCTCACGTTTTTCCACTGTAGAGAGTACTTGGGACCTTTTTTCTTTGTGTCATCTTACTAACGTTTCCAAGTGAACAAAGCCATTACAAAAACTGACCACCGATTGATCAGGCTGATCTCTGACACAGGACTGATGACGTTCTTTCTTCTCTAACTGTTTCACTTAGTGTTATTACCATCAACTTAAGTACTTATGGGGAAGATCTGCTATGGAGAAAAAGTTGAAAAATTCACTCGATGTCAGTCTTATCTCATGAAGTGGAAAAAAAAATCAATGAATGACTATATTAGAGGGTTTATTGTTCCGGATTACAATAGTTTTTCAAACTGTTAAACTATTTGTGACATTAGTCTAAACTTCTGTTGATAATGGACTTTTAGTGGTTTGTGTGTTAGTTTAACAAGCACAGAAAAACAGAACTTTGCATCTTCAAGAGACTAAGAATGTCATATAGGACATTATCAGTTTGTTGAAGTTTGACATGGACATAAATCAGGGACCTTTCGGTTACTGCTGCTTCACTCACTTGGGAAATTTTGGACAAACATGCTTGATGTAATTTAAAGAAGCAAACAAGTGAATACGTTTAATAATGATGATGTTGTTATCCCTCTGGAAGAGTCCACAAGGTTTTTTAGAAGTCACTCTGCAGCTGTTGTGGTGCCTCATGGTTCATAACCTGTCTGGATGGGACAGTTGAACACGTTGTGAAGGTGTAAATGTAACAGCCTCCAGAGTCAATGTTTCTATGGGGCGCCGTTTGTAAAGGAGCTTGTGCTAAAAATTCATGCCTAAATTTTGTCACATTTAGCTTCTGCTAAAAATTCATGCCTAAATTTTGTCACATTTAGCTTCTGCTAAAAATTCATGCCTAAATTTTGTCAGTTACATGTAATTGTTACAGCTACATACTAAATATAAATCTAAATGCTAAATGTTAAATCTAAATGTTAAATGTTAAATCTAAATGTTGTAAAAAGTGACATCAGAAAATCAACACTACATTTTTAAACAGTGTTTGAAGCTAAATGTGACAAAATTTAGGCATGAATTTTTAGCAGAAGCTAAATGTGACAAAATTTAGGCATGAATTTTTAGCACAAGCTCCTTTACAAACGGCGCCCCATATGTTTCTGCCAAGTTGAGAGCAACAGCAGACATTTGCTTCAGTTCAAATGTTACAGCATTAATATTCCTTAATGGAATGCAAATCACCCGCCAGCTTTCATGCCAGAGTTTTAAGTCTTATGTTGAGAAACAGAGTTGTAGCTGTTTTGGTCAAATGTAAAAAAACGTTATGCACCACCTCATGCAGTATTGAGAGAAGTCACAATCAGAGTAAGTGTTGTGAATGACTCTCAGCAACTACCACATCAAATTTTACCTCAATATCTATAAAATTGATTGAGTTATAGCTGTTTTGTTATGGCTGATTTTGATTAGCTGTGGCAGCCATCCTGATTTAGATCAACTACATATATTAATGAGTTCAAATGTACATCCAGTGGTTATTTTTTGAACGTTTCATTAAAATCTGTCCAGTAGTTCATGATGTATTTTGGTAACACACAGACAAAATCATTACTGACTGCCTTCACCTTTTGGCGGCAGTCAATAATAATTGACCTTTGGTTAATAAGACACATGTCTTCTCAAATGTGTTGGATGGGTGTGTAGGCCGGGCAGCTTCTTTACACCACATTGAGAGATTCATTTCTTGTGAAGATGCATTTCTATGTTGAAACTAAAGAAAGAAAAGACACAGGCAAAAACATTATCGCTTGCTTTTTGTCTGTGGCCGACTGAGCTATCCACGTAGACTTGTTGAGTTATACAATGACCAGACGATAGATGAAAGCGTGTTTTTAATATTCTTACAGAATCCTCAGTGAAGTTCCTCACAATATGAGCTTGTTGTGTGTTAGCTGTTATGAAAGGGTGCATTATGTTTCTGTTGGAGAAATGTGGTTATTTACTCTGTCATTTATTTACATTAAACAGACAAAAGTAAAACTCAGTCTAAAACTTTTTATCATTTCAAATAACAAACATTGATGAATAATAAATGGATCATTTTCATTTTTTTCTTTCTTATTGTCAAACAAGGCTTGGACGTCAGCCAGCTGGTATTGCACAACCCCGCTGAAGCCATAGATCGAGCGCTTTCACCTCCACTAATTTGTTTTTGTTTGTTCTCTTTGGCACTTCCTCCTCTCCTCTCTCACAAGGCAGCCCCAATTATCTGAGAGCGAGCGGGCCCCCAGGAATGCTGGGCAGCAGTTTACTGGGCTGCAGGGAGGGACTGCCTCACACTCGGCTCAAGCTGCAGAAAACAAGCCAAAGAAAAATAAAATGACACGACTGGAAACAAATGCTGGTCAGAAGCCAAATTAGATGTTTCTGGAAACAAATATCTGCTAGAAAATGAATTACAGTTAACCTTATTGCAACAAATGCAATGTTCATATGTCATAATTTATTATTTGAACTATATTTTGAGATTTACTGCCCGCCACCGAAAGGCGAAGGCGGAGGATATTGTTTTTGCCCATATCTCTGTGTTTCTGTTTCTTATCAAAGTATTTAATGTATCTCTGGACAAATTCTAATGATAACTTGCAGGAAGTTATGACTAGACGCACATCTACAACTGATCTACCCAATTCAAGATGGAGCCACAGCCAACTGACCTAAAAAAATAAACACAATCCATTCCCCAAATATTGACCCTAAATGTGGTGTGGTAGTAGCTTAGAGTCATTCTCAACTCATACTCTGAGAGTGACCTCTCACAATATCACATGAGATTGCGCTTAAACTTATTTTCAAAGTTTAACCAAAACAGCTCTAACTCTGTTATTTCTATTCATAAGATGATCTTAGTATAAAATGCTAGCATGAAACGGCAGGTTTAATTTATTTCTATTTAGGCTGATTTTGGATCAGATTTGGTTTCTTTGTGTTTGTTTCATGTGTTGCTGCTCTCCTTTTGGTAATTCTTTTTTCTTAATTAAGTCTTTCAGCATTCCTTTTGTATTTTATTTATTTTTTAACCTGTTTGTGTTTTGTTTCAAGTTCCATTCTGTTTGATTTGTTTTATTCTTTTTGTAGGTTCGAGGTTCTTTACGAAGTGTTATTCAGGGAAAGACTTTGGTATTAGTAGCTAATGCTGTGCCAGATTATTCATTACATGTCCACATGCACATTGTAGTATTCCTTGCTACTCCTGCACCGTCTTCAGCCTCAGGGTATTATTCCAACAGCTGCCACTTTGCTCAAAGCTTCTGAGAGAGTCTCCATTCACCGGGTTTGTAAGTTCAAACCTCTTAGGTGAGCATGAACCTGGCTAACCTCTGACTCTTCCTCTTATTTAACTTCCTATTTGTTGCTCACTTCTAAGAAACTGAATCTGGACAGACTGAGGCTCTTCTCAAGAATTCCTGTCAGACTTTGGCACAAACAGAGACAAACAAGTCTAAACACAACTCATAAGATATTAAGGTGTGAAAGCAACAAATGTGACAGCCCTTTCTATTGCCTTTTTTCATCATAAATCCATCAATTTCAAAAGCACAACAGTCATGTTCTGCTAAAAAATAGGCAGATAATTTAGTGTGCAACCAAAACAAATACTGGTAATACAGCACTCAAAATTATTTGACTGCCTCTTGATTTACAGTCAGTCACCACATTTTTGTTATAATCTATTTAATACACAGTGTTTTTGCCCAGTTGCATAGATGTATGTTAGCAAAATATCAAAATTTTATTGACTGAGTTATAGTAAATTTTATTGAGCTAAACTTTGGTGTGGTAGTAGACTTTTAGCATTGTACAAAATTGATTCATCTTATACCGTGGCCGGGTTATGGAGCCAACAGGTCCAAGAGACAAACTCAGACCTCCCTCTCCCCAGAGACACTCTCCAGCTCCCAAGGCTTTCCCAGGTCCCGAACTTGCTAGGTGCAGACCCCAGCAAGTTCAGGGTCTGCACCTAGGTTTCACGCCAAAAAAAATCTTCAGAGGAATGCATCCAGGAGGCATCCTAATCAGCTGCCTAAACCACCTCAGCAGACTCCTTTAGATGTGGAAGAGCAGCAGCTCTACTACAAGCTCTCCCCAGATGATGGAGCTCCTCACCTTATCTCTAAGGCTGAGGTCAGCCACCCTACAAAGGAAGCTCATTTCAGTTTTTTGTATCTGGGATATTTTTCTTTAGGTCATAATCCAAACCTCATGACCATAGATGAGGGCTGGAACGTAAACGAACCAGTAAATTCAGACCTTTACTTTTCAACTCAACTCTTTCTTCACCACAGTAGACTGAAGCAACATCCTTAATACTACAGATGAAGCCCAAATCTGTTGATTATTGTACCACAGTTCAACACAGTTCAGTGTTGCATGTAGAATAATATGATGGCTCAGAGAGAAACAGGCAGCAGCTCTTAAAGTCTCATCTGGGCTGGTGAAGGTCATCCTGACTGAACAGAGACAGGATTATCCTGCTGCACTGGTTTGCACACTAACCCAAATCTAATTTGAGTCCATCTTCATGCACTCATCACTTTTTTATAACCACACACCCATTTCATTTCACTGCTGCTTCAGACAACAAATAGACTATTTATATTATTTTTTTTTTCCATTGGACATATAAAAGCTCCAAGTAACTGATTTGTCAAAAAAAAAACGAAAAAAAAAACCACGCTGTTCTATTTTCACAGAACAATAAGGAACATTTAAAGCTGTGCATCTATTTCAAGTTCAAGTTTATTTATATATTACATTTGAAAACAACTGCCATTTGGAAAATTATAAAAGCAATAAAACATTAAAATGAAGCCAAAAAATCCAATCTCCCATGCTGAATTAAAAGACAATGAGTACAGATGTGTCTTAAAATAAGATTTAAAAACAAGAGTTGATACCTGTTTGAGATGTAGGGTAATTCCATCATTTTTAATAGACATCAGTAGTAACCATGCAAGGTTTAATTTGAAAGATTTTCTTTCTAATACAATAAGAATGTCTTAAACAACAAGTTGTGCTTTTGTAAAAACGTGTTACTTTAATGTTCAAGGTTTATTTTTAATATCTGAAGAATGCAAATTTGATGCAGAAATTGTGCCCATTTTATGTGCATGACAAATAAAGTAAAATAAATAAATAAATAACAAAAAATATACTTCAAGATTTCTTAAGAAACTACACAACTGCACAGCTCACTGGATTGTGCAATCTCAATCCTGTACATTACAAGGGTCGCAAAACAAGGAAGGAGAGGAGGCAAGGTTTATTGTATTGTTGTGTAGATTTATGATAAAAAAGTAATCTTGTTTTGTAGAATAGACAAGACTCGGGGAAAACAGGAACATATAAACGAGTAAACTATGACATGAAAACTGACATCTGAACAGTGGAAATCAAAGACTAAATTAAGGGAGGTGATGAGACATAAGGAACAGGTGTGGTGATTACAAACTCAGGGCAGGTGTGAGAAAAAGACAGGAAAAGAAGACTGACAAAAGAACCTGTACTACAAGAAAGTAGGTAACAGGAAACAAAATAAGGCATGTCAAAAAAAAAATCTAGATGAAGGACATCATGTACAGATCATTGTAGTATGGTTCAAATTTAAAACTAGTAAGTTCTTTCGGCTGCTCCCTTCTTCAGGGGTTGCAAACTTGCACAAACAGTTTGGCAATTGTTTTACACCGGATGCCCTTATTGCTGCAACCTGAGGTTCAAACCTGCAACCTCAGGATTACAAGACTGCAGTACTGACCACCAAGCCACCACAGCCCCATGGTTCAAAGTTAAACCTAACTAATTGTTTTTACAGTGATGTTATGACAAATAGTTCTAAATAGTTAGTATGTTATCAGCTGTAAAATAAGCCATAGAGCACTGAGCACTGAGAATAAGACAAAAGTCTTTGTTAGCTGGCCTGTTCTTTTTAATCATTTTTCAGGCATATAAAACAACTCTTTTTAAAAAATGACATCCTTGTGTGAAAGAATGTTTGATCTTTCCGAGTGCCGTAAGGTGTCAGACTCTGACCTGGACCTGATCTTGAATTAAACCTGGATTAAGGAACTTATTGTCCGATCGGGTTTTTAGTGGGGGTTATTCAGTGCTGGGGGAAGGGACAGGATGGACAGATGGAACAGACACAAGGCCCATGTCGACCTCCCCCTGCCCCTCCTCCCTCCACTCGCTGACTCTCTGCCTAATCTGACCGAGACAGGGGGGAGGGACGAGGGAGGGCACCAGGCTTTCACCACCATCTCTCCTTCTCTCCTGGCAGCAGCCAACACAGTCGCAGAGCGAAGGCATGCAGGACATGAGCAAAAAAACAAGTCATTTCCCCATGATGCTGATGAACCCGGGCCCATGCTGAGGGTCTCCGCTACCGGGAGCCCAGTCGGATAAGATTCCCTGCTAATCCATCAGAAGGAGCGTGGAAGGACAACCTGCTGGACTCTGTGGGCTTCCTTCTCTGACAGGCCTTTCTGAGGTTCTGTTCTGGCCTCCTTGAGGATGTGAGGATCTTTTACAGACTCTGAGGAAAAGCTGTTTGTGCTTGAAGTTCATGGCCAAATGTAGAGTCGTGGTGGCCGAGGACAAGCTGTTCAGAGGCACAATGTCAGCCTCACAGGGGATGAACCGCACTAGTGTCTACAGCTACTTCCTTAACATGGTGGCCTATCAGGTGAGAGCTGATGAGCAGCCCAGGAGGGCCAAAGGTTTCTGCAGACTGTGCAGAGGGGCGGAAAAAAAAAACTTCCAATTGTTAAAAGTTTCTGAAACCAATGACTTTTAACAGTGACAGTGCTGGTAGAGGGATTAACTTTTCATGAAGCTCCTGGAATATTGTTAGTCAAATTCTGTACAGATATCATCAATAAGTGGAAAAGCTTTTAAAATGATCTGTTGAAGTAAAAGTAGCATCACCACAATGTAAAAATAGTTTTCGTTACAGGAGGAGGGGGGAAAGTAAACTTCCTTTCGTGCTGCTGGATTGGATTATTATTACTGATGGATTAATGTATAAGGAGCATTAACGTGTTGTAGCTAATCACCACCTACATCCTTCACATGTACAATAATAATCTGAAAGGTATCTGGTGATCATTGTATAAAACAAAAAGTACAGAATGTCCCTTTATGTTGATATGAAGCTGAATCAGAATCAGTTTCCCTGATCTGGGACTTTATGTTTCTGTTTGGTTTTACAATTCTTTATTGCCTGCCTTCAAAAAGCAAAACTGGGTTAATTTCATTCTGCCCTTGTCTGTGTGTGCATACCGTATGTCTGTCTGTCTGTCTGTAGTGTTGGCAAAATATCCCACGAACCACTGGAAAAATCTTAATGAAATTCCCAGAAAGTAATCATTGGATGTACATCTACAACTGATTAACCTTTGGAGTCAACCCGATTCAAGATGGCCGGCACAGCCAACTGACCTTAAAAAAATGTCCATAACTCACTTTTACAGATACTCACCTCAAATTTGTTGTGATATTAACTGAGACCCAGCAAATATTCTCAGCACTAACAGATTGCCCAAGATGTTTCTCAAAAATTATGCCATCATTGCCAACTATTTGGAGTAAAATAGCTCTCCCTGTCTGTTAGCAAAATATGTCATAAATCACAAGATAAATTTTAATGAAACTTTCATGAAATAATTATCCATTGTACATCTACAACTGATTAACTTGTAGAGTCAACCCAATTAAAGATTACCAGCACAGCAAATCAATATTGTTCAACACAACAATGGCTGTAACTCAGTCAGTTCCGCAAATACTGAACTAAAACTGTGATGTGGTCGTCACTGAGACACATTCACATCATAAACTCCAAGCAATAACAGATTGAGTGAAATCTTGAAATCTCTAACTCCATCCCTTCTCATCATAAGACAACTTTAGTCCAAAACTCTGGCATGAAGGGCCAGTTTTACACATATTTAGCTAAAGTTTGTTGTGGTAGTAGCTGTGAGTCATTCACAACACAGATGCTGAGCCTGTGGTATTACGTCTGTCTGTGCATATTGTTACATTGTGCACGATTACATCTCCATCGTTTCTCAACACAAGAGGGTCTTGGACTATAACTCTGGCATGAAAGGTGGAGGATGGTATGCATTCCTTCAAGGAATGCTGGGTCTTTCGTTCTTTGAGAAAGTCTTGTTTGTCAATCACAGAACACTGTTTTATAGCTTAAATTGAAGAATGGTCAAATAAAAATAATTTATTATTGATTGAAAAACAACGGATGTTGAACTTAGTTGTGATGAAAATAGAAAAGAAATGGGAAGATACCTTTATTCTACCTTAAATACTAATTAAATGCATGATTTTGTGAGTTTATAAGGTGCCAGTAATTTGGAGAACCGCTCCGAGTTGTTCTGTAAAGAGTTGTTTTTCCATCAATAACAGAAACATGTTTTATTTTGAAGAGCTGTTTTAAGACCATTTCTAAAAATGTGACCAAACTGAGCTCAGCTGTGGATTGCTGCATAGTTTATAATCAGCTGCAAGATACATGTCTGTGAATCATTAATTACTTTAAACCTCACCTAAATTTACATCTTTACATCTACGTTTTAAGCATTTAAATAAGTAGCCTACTTCATAATTTTTTACGTTTGGTTGTCTGGAGTATTTAGGAATAGTGAGCATCTCACCTGCAGTAGCCAGTTTTCAGTTTGGAGAATTACAAAGGATTCTTGATGGGTGAGGACAAATTCTCACTGCACCAAGCAAAACTCACTCAAATGTTACCACTTAGTTTATCTCTAATCATAGCTTGGCAACACGACTACCCCCTTAAGGTTTGAAAACGCCTGTGTTGCCCTGTTGATCCAGCTCATTTTTGGTCTGAAATGAGTTAGCACATAAAATGCTAACTATTAGCATAACCACTGTTGTGTGAAGTAGTTATTGTGTTTTGTATCTTGGCTGCAACAGACAGTAGTCAGAACAATTCCTGTTTGGAGAATCAAGGAGGGAGCTAAGCTAACAGCTACTCCAGAACCTGTTAAAATACCTAAAACAATTAAATCTTCAGAATTTTTATAGCATTTCATACACACATTTACTGATTTTGCATAAATTTTGCGACAGTCACTACTCTGGTCAAGCATGCTTAACAGGTTTAGTTTTACAACATGTGTTTCATACAAAACATGTTACAATGATTCTTGCTCTAACATGGTTATCCTTTAATGTAAGTAACCAATAACATCTACAGTTCTGCTCAGAAGTTTACATCCACTCAACATAGGCATAATTTTAATTTAATTTTGGACATTTAAAGTATAATTTGAACTTGTTTTTATCCCAGACATAAAGAATTATATAACATACAATTTCAATAATTTTTAAAAACATAAATTAGGTGGACAAGTTTGAATTTATAATTGATTTTCTCTAATCCTGACAGCATCTGAATTATACACCCAGGCTCATATATCCACACACCTCCAACTAATGTTTGATTACATATCCTTTAGCAAGCCGCACCTCAACCACACTTTTTTTTGCAGCCGCAGCCATCAACAAGCTTCTTGTAGAATTTTGGTTTTTATTTGATCACAACAAACAAATCTTTTTATTCTAGCAAAAAGACACTATCAATTGTAATCAATCATGATACCTCATGAGAGATTTATAGGCTTTGACCATGTCAAGTTAAAATATTCTATAAACTTCAGCACCACTTATTAAAAGATTTAGTAATCCTCACCATGTGTGAATTTGAAAAAAAGAATTCCACACTGGAAAAATAACAATTCAAATAAATCATTAAAAAATCACAAAATAATCTGACATTCATTTACGGTGGATGTAAACTTCTGCCTGCTACTGTATGTAAAACACCTGATACAAATGTAAAGGGATGTAAAAGTGCAAAATTGAGCATTCACTTGAACCTATGCAGAAATGTTACATTTTTGAGGTTTGCATTGTATTAAACAGTGAAAATCATGCTCTTTCTAGTTCCTCAGCTGTTTCTCTTAGTCTGTCAGGAGTCCACACTGAACTCTGCTGACTGCTGTTTTCCACAGGAAATATTTTAAACAGCCAAAAATCTAAAATGTACATCTAATGGTGTCAGAAATAAATGACATCAGATGGTTTTAAATTACCTTCATTTGTTTGTGACAAAAAAAAACAAGTTTGCAGATGAGGATAAATTTGTTGGGACTCTTACAGCTCTGTCAAAACAGTGTTTAATTTCTTATGACAAGTGATACAGTTAAAAGCAAGTGTCTCATTATATCTCAATGCCTTACATATGTGATAGGCTAAATACACAAAAAATAATTTATTTGTTGTTTATTTTACAAAGATATGCTAGACTAGTTTGGACAGATTGGTTAGTACTCTTTAAAAGACTGTTAATCCTTGCATTATAGTCATGTTCATGTTCATGTTCCTCTGACCACAGCTGCCAAAATTATTAAAAAGTATAACGTTCATTGGAGTGCAGCCATTCTCCCAGAGTGTGAACAGGAGAGAAAATGCTATCCCATGTTGATCAGTCAGATAGTGCAGATGGTAGAAAAAAAGACAAGGAAAACATTAAGATGCAAGCTGAAATTCAAGGTCAAAGTATGTCATTTTCTGATTGCACCATCAGTCACATTTTGAATGAATCCTAATGGGTTCTATATAAGAAGATGCAGGAAGCTTCACTATTGACAGAAAAACACTAAATAGATAGACTCATATTCACCAGAAATGCATGTTGACAAGCAATAGTTTTTCTGGGAGAAGTTCCTGGGACTTATAAAACAAACTTATAGCTTTTTGGCCAGTCCCAGTTTTGTATTTTTGATTATTATTGAAGGATACCAACAATGTATTTGTATCTGTAAATTACCTCTGGTGACACTAAGTATTTTTGGTTGTTGGACTAAATATCATCATATTATCACAGCAGATATTTAAAGTAGTGGTTGTTTGTAAAGATGACTGAAAACAAAAATAACCTGCTTAGTAAACTTGATTTTTGGCAATTTATCTGTTTCCAAACTGGCTCCAAACCTTAAACTGAGACTTAACTTACTACAAAGATTGAGTTCAATATAGCATAGATACCCAAAGGAATCATATGCAATAAACTACTAATTAAGATAATTTTTAAAAAACATTTTTTTTGTAGAAATTTATTTTAAAAAGGACAAAAAAAGTGGATATATTAAAGGTAAATAAACTGAAATATGAAAATAGATTTAAAGAAAAACACTCAGAAACTGTTAAAATGTTTGCTTTTGTATGAGAGTGGGTTCTAATGTTCTTTTTAAAATTAATGTATTGTACTTTGGTTAAAAAAGGATAAATAAATAAAAATGACAAATTTAATATCTTTCGAAATGAAGAATAGGTTTTGTTTTTTGGTCAAAAACTAAGAAAAAACACAAAGAAGTAAAATAAACTGGATAAAACTGAGATAACTACTTAGGTTTGTGATTTAGGCAGGATTCGTTCTCACATCAACCTTCAAAATGCTTTGAAAGATGCAGGAGGTTTTTAAAATCATCTATCAGTCTATCTAACAGCAGAATTAAACCTGCTCTGTCATGTTTATGTCAATAAAACCATCTCAAGTTTATGAAGGCTGTTTGGTGTTGAATCAAAATCTGTCTTTACAAATTAGCTCTGCACTGCACCATCAGGAGCTAAAAATTAATAGGATTCTTTGCTCATTAATCATGTCATTGAAAGTTTTTGTCTTTTCATCACATTCTGTGTGATTTACTGACCCATTTTATTATTTGTTTTATTTTTAAATCTAAGTGATTATTCTGTGTTTATAGCAGATAATCTCCCTCGCTCACTGTAACAACTTCACTCTGTGAGCATTAATCCTGCATGATGAACCTCAAACTAGGTCACAGGACAAATACCTTTCAGCAAGTCGCCTCAATCAAAGTTTTATGATTTTTACAACTTTCACTATTTTTGTTTCAGACAAATTTTGACACACAAAAAGATTTGCTCTGTATAAAGTAAACCTTTAATCTGTTAAACAGAATAATATTTATGAAATTTTCTAAAGGTGTGTGTGCTTAAAAATGTCTTTAAAAAAGTTAAATAATTTATGAAGTACACAATAAAATTCAGTCACAAGCCTCATCTAACATGTCTTCTTTGTGGTAAGAAACACGTTTGTTTTTAACTAAAACAAAAATCTAAAAAATTAAAAGTAATAAAAAATACAGGCCTAACAATTAAAAGTAATAAAAAAAGATAGAAAAACTCAAACTGAACCAACAAAAAGAAATATCTTAAAGAGTTTTTAACAAAAAATGACCTGAGATAGACTCTGGTCTTCCTCCTGCTGTACATCACATTAGTCAGCCAAACTCTCTGGAAAACTCTCTGCAGTCCACATCTTTGTGAACATTCAAAATATTTTATTGTTAATATGTGGGGACAAAATGGACAAACTGTTTCTTTAAGAGAGTTTCGCAGAATGAAATTCATTTTGAGTTACTGATCTATTTTTGTTCAATCTTCCTTTTAGTGAGATGATGTTGGGTAATCTTCTCTGTATTATCCTTCAGATTATAACTTCCACGTGACGGGTAATAATGATGAGGACTCACTGCACCGTCATGCAGAGGGGTAGGACTGGGGGAGAAAGGATATTGTTTACCCAGGGCTAACTGCAGGGAAGGGCCCTCAAAAAGCCTGGGATAAAAGGGCTAAAATAAAGCAATAGTTCAAAAACCAGAGGAATTTTCGATTTTTTTCTGACCCACTTCTTATGTTGTGACCCCGTTGAACCAGACTGACCTGCAGACTGAAATGTGCTGAGTTAGCTAAGGCAGCAGACAGATGTGTTTGGAGCTTTTGCCTCCTTGAATTTAGTTCAGGATCAGCAGTGATGGGCTTACATCCAGTCCTGATTCACCAGAATCAGAAGCAGCCAGATGTTGTTGGACTCATTAGATTAATCTGCCACTAACCATCCTGCTGCCAAACACCATAATGTAGGTTATTTGATACAATTCAGCCTGACTCCAGACTGTCTGACCTGCAATGCTTAGACTCTGTACATTCAGGGACCGACTCTTTCCAACCTAAAGGTTTGGTGTTGCAGTTGGAGTAGGTTTATTAAACAGGATTGCAATGAAAGTGTGGCTACATTGGATGCAAATGTT
Organism: Kryptolebias marmoratus; assembly: GCF_001649575.2. Classification (NCBI taxonomy): domain Eukaryota; kingdom Metazoa; phylum Chordata; class Actinopteri; order Cyprinodontiformes; family Rivulidae; genus Kryptolebias; species Kryptolebias marmoratus. The sequence continues at coordinate 29,078,037 of NC_051444.1, forward strand.
CAATTCTGTAGCGTTAATTTTGAACACTCTGCAGCTGAGATTTCTTAGAACAGATTCAGGAACAAAGGCACCAATGTTGTGAGGTTATTTACACCTTTGATAATGCTTTTATAAGGTTTTACAGACATTTTAATAGTTGATAAATGGTAAATGGCTTGCACTTTTATAGAGCTTTGTCTAGTCCAAGGACCCCAAAGCACTGAGTTGAGTTTAAAGGCTTGACTACTTATGATCATTTATGTCAACACGTGGGCAAAAGTTTTAGGAACAATATGCTATTAACTATGGTGATGGCCACTGAAGTACATTAACTCCTAATATAAAATTCAAATTATTTAACCTTCCAATCCCAAACAAAGTATGCTCAAGCATCAGTGATAGGTCCCTTTAGGACAGGGCCATTCAACTTCAGCATTTACTCTAAAATTGTCAAACTTTTAAATCTACTTTCCATCCTTTTTGGCTTTTAAAAAGGGCATCTTGACATTTTTTATGAGCTTAGCTGTAACTTTTGCTGTTGTCTTCTGTCCATAACACCTAACTCCATTTTGTACAGATCAGATAGATTAGTCCATCAGACAACTGCTTGTGTTGTCAAGATTAACCAAAGATTGTCTGTTTGAGAGACGCAGACTTCTAGCTTAATATGAGGTTCAAGGAAGTAGCTCTTATATATACTGCATATTATAAGTATTATATTCAGATGAAATTGTTTCAGATTCTGGCAGCTTTGAGGGAGCCATTTTTAAAAGGGCCATATCAGGCTAGTGGGCCACTTGATGTACAGGTCAAAAGCAGTCTAAAAAAAATGACCCACGGTACCAACAATTCTACAAAATTTTAGGTCTGTTTACAAAGTTATTTAGTTTATTGAACAAAACAAACACTAGAAATTCAACCTACCTATATACAATCTCTGCTCATTTTTGTTGGCTCATTAGCGGTCAGAATATGGACCTAAAACCTTTTTTTTCACCCAGCAGTGCTCTGCAGTTCTCAGGTCAGAAGAGATATTGTCATGATTTCTAGCATTTTTGGGTTTGTTCTTAGTTTTGTTTTGGGTTCTTGTTTTTCCTGCTTTCTTCAGTTTTGTTTTTTCCTTTTGAGTTTTATTTTATACTTTTGGTTTTGTTCTCATGTTCTGTCTGTCTGCCTCTTGGTTCTGTCCTCATGGTCTTTATTTGTCATTATCCTCTCTCTGCCCTCAGTCTACTCCTGCTTTCTGCCACACCCATCTCCACCTGTCGTCAATCTTCGTTACTCACCTGTGCCCACTTCACCTGATTGTCCCCAGTGTTTAAATCTTGGTCTTCCTCTCCACCTCCCTGCCGATTAATTGTTGTTTGTTTGTGTTTGGTACCAGTCTGGTCCCTCTTTGTTTCTGTTTCATTCCTTCCTGACTGCCAGTGGCAGTAAACAAAGTGGATATGTCTCCTCGCGCTCCGCGCAGGTCGAGAATTAATGTAAACAAAGTCACGCACGTGACACGTAGCTCACCTGGGCGTGCGTCTATAAATAGCACGTGTGAGGCTACGTTCGGCCTCTTTGTTCTTCTCGCGGTCGACCTGGCGTGCTTCACAGGTTGATTTGCTCCATAAGTCCGTTTCTTCGGTACTTATTGCAGGGATAAGGAGGTACACGTTGGTGTACGGTAAGGCGTCATCCTGCCTGTGACTTTTTGGTCGGAGTGCTCGTGGAGCCCTCTAAGGCGGTGGGTGACACGTCTCAATTGTTTGTTT